>NW_026576452.1:0-98772 GCF_028641065.1 Leucoraja erinaceus | reverse complement strand
CTTTTTGCACAAAGTCCGCAAGCATTGCCACTTTTCATTTCACTGCACATCTCGTATGTGTATGTGACGAATAAACTTGACTTGGACTTAGCTCAGTGGGACAGGCATCATCCATGACACCTGTCTGCCTGTCTGTGTATTGTGTGAGTGTGTGCGATGAATGAGCGACTGCGCATACTCCGCTCCAGCGGGGAGAACGCCACTGCGCATGTCCCGCTCGCTTCCAGCGTGGAGGGGCCACTGCGCATGCTCCGGTGTCTGAGCAAGCACTGCGCATGACACACTCCAGCGTGGAGAGGGGCATTGCGCATGTCCAGCGTGGGGAGGGGCACTGCGCATGCTCTGTCCCAGAGTGTTGCAGGGGGATGACTCTGCGCTTGCCCCGCTCATGGCGGAAGTGACGCTGGAGCCGCCAACCAGCTGGCGCCACGCGCGCGACGCCGCCGGAAGTGAGGGAGGGAGGAGGCCCGTTCGGCCCGGTCGCTCCGCCATGTCGCCGCCGTGTCCGTCTCCGTCTCCGTGTCCGCTGCTGCCCGTCGCCCTCGCCCTCGCCGCCATCACCCTCCTCCGCCTCGCACACCCCGCCGCCGCCGTCTCCTTCCATCTCCCCGCCAACGCCAGGAAGTGTCTGCGCGAGGAGATCCACAAGGACGTCCTGGTGACCGAGAGTACGAGCTGGAGTGAACAGCCCGGCGGCCCCGCACCGACCTCAAGGTACTGGGGGGATGGGGGATGGGGGTGGAGGGGGAGACCGGGAGAGAGAGGGAGAGGGGGGGGGGGAGAAGGTGGGGGGGGGGGATGGGGAGGAGGGGGAGGATGGGGAGGAGGGGGAGAGGGTGGGGGGGTGGGTGGGGGATGGGGGTGGGGGCAGAGAGACCGGGAGAGAGGGAGAGAGGGGGGGGGAGAGGAGGGGAGAGAGTGGGGGGGGGAGAAGGGGAAGAGGGAAAAGAGAGGAGGGGGGGGGGAGACCGGGAAAGAGGGGGGAGAGAAGGATGGGGGGGGGGATGGAGGGGGGGGGGGGGGGGATGGGGAGAGAGGGGGGGGAAGGAGGGGGGGTGCGAGGAGGGAAGTTGAAGGATGGGGGGGTAGTGTGCAGACGGGGAGGGGGGAAAAGGGATGGGGGTGAGTGGCTCTGGGGTTGAAGAGGAAAGGGTAAAACACACATGAGGTGGGGAGATGAGGAAGTGGGGGAGGATGAGGAGAGGGGGGGAAAGGAAAGGGGGGGTAGACAAAATTGCTGAAGAAATTCAGCGGGTGCGGCAGCATCTATGGAGTGAAGGAAATAGGCAATGTTTCGGGCCGAAACCCTTCTTCAGACGTTGCCTATTTCCTTCGCTCCATAGATGCTGCTGCACCCGCTGATTTTCTCCAGCAATTTTATCTACCTTAAATTCTCCAGCATCTGCAGTTCCTTCTTGAACAAGGAATGGGGGTAGAGGGAGGTAGGATATGGTACATGGGGTGGTGGTGATGAAAGGGGAAGGAGTGTGAGAGGATAGAAGTAGTGGGGGGGGGGGGGGGGGTAAGGGAGGGAAGGGGATATCGAGATACCCAAGATATCTGGGTATAGACGGCTGGCTCCGTCCTGGGGGCAGAGTTGGATTCACGGGAGGTAGTCTTTGAGGGGAGGATGCTCCTCAAATTGCAGAGCTTCTTGGACAATACAGCCCATCCCCTCCATGACACACTGGTCAACCTGAGGAGCACCTTCAGCAACAGACTGGTTCCACTTTGATGCAGCACAGAACGCCACAGGAGATCCTTCTTCCTTGTGGCTATTAAACTACAACTCCTCCCCCTTCTGTCGTTGGGTAGACTGACACCCCCACCCTCCCCAGTCTCTGCTTATCTCCTATCCTTTCCATTTGTCACTTTAATTTCATGTATCTTGTCGTTGTGTTTTATGACTGTTGGCGCATCAATTTCCCTCCTGGGAAGATTAATGTTCTGTCGCATCGTAAGATCCCACATGTGCTCTCTCCCAGGTGACGGACTCCTCCGGCCACATTCTCTACTCCAAAGAGCAGGCCAGCAAAGGCAAGTTTGCCTTCACCACCGACGACTATGACATGTTTGAGATCTGCTTCGAGAACCGGCTACCCGCGGGTGAGTCCAAGCTGGGGCCAGGATGTTTAGTTTTATTTATTATTGTCACGTGTACCGAAGTAAGATCCAATTGAGTCAAGAGTTGATTATAATAATCTGAAAAAGGATCTCGACCAAAACCGTCACCCATGCCAACACGCCGGAGATGCTGCCTGTCCCGCTGAGTTGCTTCAGCATTTTGTGTCTATGGTTGATTATAATCATGTAGTCATGAGTCAATTGGCGTATGTCCCAGATAGACAATAGCTGCAGGAGTAGGCCATTCGGCCCTTACAGCATCTGAGGTTGCACACACACCGCCATTCAATGTGATCATGGCTGATCATCCACAATCAGTACCCTGTTCCTGCCTTCTCCCCATATCCCTTGACTCCACTATCTTTAAGAGCTCTATCGAACACTCTTGACTAGAATAGGGAAATTCTTACTTGCAGCCAGCACAACAGAATATGCAAACATAGGACAATGTAAACAATATAAAAAACGAGAAAAAAGGTTCTGTGTGTGTGTGTGCATATGTGTATATATATATATATATATATATGTATATGTGTGTGTATGTGTATGTGCATATATATATATATACACACACACACACACACGTACCTACATATATATATATACATATAATATACACATGCAGAGGCACACCAATAATTGCAATAATTCTTGTAGGTACAGTGAAAAGCATTTCTGTTACCTCCTATCTTGTCAGCGGAAAGACTACAATGTTTACAATTAACCCATCCACAGTGTACAGACGCAGGATGAAGGGGATAACGTTAAGTGCAAGGTTAAGTCCAATTTAAGATAGTCCAAGGGTCTCCAATGAGGTTGCTGGGAGGCCGGGACCGCTCTCTAGTTGTTGAAAGGATGCTTCAGTTCCCTGATAACGGCTGGGAAGAAACTGTCCCTGAAACTGGAGGTGTGCGTTTTCACACTTCTGAGTTTAGGTTGGTTTAGTTTGTTATCACGTGTGCTGTGGTATAGTGAAAAGCTTTTGTTGTGTGTTAACCAGCCAGAGGGAAGAAAATCTATGATTACAATTGAGCCATCCACAGTGTACAGATACATTTAGTGCAAGATAAAGTCCCAGCAAAGATAGTCCAATGAGGTTGATGGTAACTCAGGACCGCTCTCTAGTTGTTGGGTAGGATGGTTCAGATGCCTGATAACAGCTGCGAGGAAGCTGTCCCTGAATCTGAATATGTAAGCATGTAGATGTGTCCTTTAACACTTCTGTACATCTTGTCCGATGGGAAAAGAAGTAGTGGCCAGGGTGCGACTGGTCCTTGATTATGCTGCTGGCCTTGCCGAGGCCGTGTGAGGTATAAAAATGGAGTAAATGGAAGAAGGGTGGTTGGTTTGGGTGATGGTTTGGGCTGCCTGCACAATTCACTGCAATTTCTTGCGATATTTGATGGAACTGTTCTCACACCAGGCTGTGATGCATCTACAGATGCGCCATGTTATTGTGATGCATCGCAGCTTAGTTTGGGAACAGCCAAGACCGCAAGAAATTGCAGTGAATTGACGCAGCCCAGACCATCACACAAACCAACCTCCCTTCAATTGACTATTGCTCCCTCAAGCTGCCTCGGCAAGGCCAGCAGCATAATCAAGGACCAGTCTCACCCCGGCCACTCCCTCTTCTGCCCACTCCCACCAGGCAAGGGGTACAGAAGTGTGAAAACGCACATCTCCAAATTCAGGCACCGTTTCTCCCCAGGTGTTATCAGGCAACTGAACCATCCAACCACAACCAGAGAGCGGTGCTGAACTACTATCTACCTCATTGCAGATCCTCAGGCTATCTGATCAGAATTTACTGGCTTTATCTTGCACTAAACTGTTGGGGGACATGCCGAACTTCCTAAGCCCTATGAGGAAGTAGAGACGTTGCTGTGTGGCAGGAACTTGGGCAGCAGAGAGCAAAGTACAGAACTGAAACCTTGATATTGGACGTGTCTGGTCAGTTGATGGGAATTCACAAGGGATGTGCAGCTGGTACCAAGACAAAAAACCCCAGAATGTTTGGACTTGCAAAGTAATTTTCTTACCAACTTTTATCGATGGGATAAATTAATTGGGGACGATGAGATCATGGTTTGAGTTTTGTGTTCAGTTTTGATTACCCTGCTATAGTAAGGGTGTTGTTAAGGTGGAAAAGGTGCAGAGAAAATTAATGAGAACGTTGCCAGGGCTCGAGAATAGGCAGGATAGGGCATTATTCCTTGGCATGCTGGAGGGTGAGAGGTCATCCTATGGAGGAGTATAAAATCATGAGAGGCATACATAGGGTTAACACACAGTCTCTTGCTCAGAGTAGGGGAATCGGGAACCAGAGGACAAAGGTTTAAGGTGGGGGGGGGGGGGGGGGAAAGATTTAAGAGGAATCTAAAACCCCTGTCCCACGGTACACGTTCTTTGCAAAAGCTCTCCCGAGTTGATTCAAACTCGGAGATTTACAGTAATGGCCACTCGTCAGTACTCGGGGCTCTCGTGGACATTTTTCAACATTTTGAAAAATCTTCCCGAGTCTTCCCGTGCTTACCTGCCGTTAGCGAGTCTTCCCGGGTACCTGCCGTTAGCGTTGCGAGCCGGTAAGAGACGTCTCCGAGCTCCGACGTACCCGCTACGTTCATTCTCCGTGCTTACCCCGAGTCTGATTTTTTTTAAACTCGGGAGAGCTCTTGGAATGAACTCGTACCGTGGGACAGGGCTATTACGGGTAGGGTAACTTCGTTTTACACAAATGTTGGTGGAGGTACGGAACGAGTTGCTATCACAACATTTAAATAAAATTTGGATAGGTACATGGATAGGACAGGTTTGGAAAGATATGTGCCAAACGCAGGCAGGAGGGACTAGTGTAGACGTGGCATGTGGGCAAATTGGACGGAATGGCCGGTTTCCACGCTGTGTGACTACTCTACCCCCTCAGCGACCTCCAATTAAAACACTTCCTGCCATCCTCCATGTTACTCTGCAAACTCCCTCTCTGAATTTTATCTCTCGTCTTTCCTCCCCCACCCCCCGCGCCTCTGTATGCAGCTGCGGCACCAGACTCCGTTCAGCTTGCTCTGCCTGCCGCCCTCTCGCCCCTCATCACGGGTACCTCAGTGGTAGATTTGCTGCCTTGCAGCGCCAGAGACCCGGGTTCGATCCCGACCACAGGTGCTGTCTGTACGGAGTTTGTACGTTCTCCTCGTGACCCGCGAGATCTCCGAGATCTTTGTTTTCCTCTCACACTTCACAGTCCTGCAAGTTTGTAGGTTAATTGGCTTGGTACAAATTCAAGTTGTCCCTAATGTGTGTGGGATAGTGTCAATGTGCGGGGATCGCTGGTCGGCATAGACTCTGTGGGGCTGAAGGGCCTGTTTCCGCGCTGTATCTCTGAAGTCTAAAGTAAAGCCAATTAACCTTCAGATCTGCATGTCTTGTGGGTGGGAGGAAACGGGGGGGGTGGGGGGGGGGTGATTCTGGAGAGAGGGAGCAAGGAGGGCTAAGTGATTAGTTTTAGAGATATTGCGTGGAGACAGGCCCCTTGGTTTATCGAGTCCATGCCGCCCATTAATCACCCATGCACTAGTGATGTGCAATCCCATCTTACAAATGAACATACAAACCTGCACATCTTTGGGATGTGCGAGGAAACCAGAGCACCTGGAGAAAATCCACAGGGAGAAGATACAGGCTCTGTTAAGACGGCACCCGTGGTCAGGCCCTTCGGCCCACCGAGTCTGTGCTGACATGAGCAAAATTAACCTGCAAATCTGTACGTCTTTTGGAGTATGGGAGAAAACGGTGTCATTCGGAGAAAATCCACACAGTCACAGGGTGAATGTGCAAACACCATACCGACAGCAGAAGTTGTGAGGAACAAACCCGGGCCTCTGGCGCTGTGAGGCGGCAACTTTACCTCTGCGCCACTGTGCCACCCACGCCATGATTGCTGTATCCTAGGCTTGGTCGCGAGCTCGTCGCTGTGAAACGGTGTGATTGTGATTGTGTTTCCCTTGTTCCCAGGGCACTTCCGGGGCCCGGACCAGCAGATCGTTCTCAACACCAAACACGGAGTGGAGGCCAAGAACTATGAAGATGTAGGTCACCGCGCCTCCTTCTATGCGCGGGGTGGGCGTTCTACGGGAGGGGGCGTGTTTGTGGGTGTGCAATAGTGTGTACGTGCACAGAGTTTGAGGGCTGCTGTCTAGTGGGGGGAGGGTGCAAGTGCCGTTCACTAGGACAGACGTGATCACGGGAGATGATGTGCTAATGCACGCTCGATATTTTGGCAGGGGGCGGGCACGGTCCAGTTTGCGGGGACATGGTCTCTGGCGTAGTTCAGCAGTGGCTCTACCAGCTGCGCCACTGTAAAACAGTGGCAAATTTCCACCTTGGTGTGTAGGGAGCGGGTGAGAAAGTGGGATAACGCAAGGCAAGGCAAGTTTATTTGTATAGCACCTTTCAACAACAAGGTCATTCAAAGTGCTTTACATAAAACATTAAACGCATTGGAAAGAAACACATATAAAATCACATTTAGATGTTAAACGATTATTAGATTATTCAGATAAAACAATTACAAAATTAAAAGCAATCAAATAAAATATTTAAAATAGAATCAAACCAGGAATAGAAGTGACAGTGCAGTATAGGTAATTAATAAATTGTATTGTTTACTGAAAGGCAGCGGCAAACAGAAAAGTCTTCAGTCTAGATTTAAAAGAGCTGAGAGTTGCAGCAGACCTGCAGTTTTCTGGGAGTTTGTTCCAGATATGTGGTGCATAAATGCTGCCTCTCCATGTTTAGTTTTGACTCTGGGGACACAGAGCAGACCTGTCCCAGACGTTCTGAGAGGTCTGGGTGGTTCGTAGCTAAGCAGAAGATCAGAAATGTATTTTGGCCCTAAACCATTCAGTGCTTTGTAAACCAACAGTAGTATTTTGAAATCAATTATTTGACAGACAGGAAGCCAGTGTAAAAACCTCAGAACTGGAGTAATGTGATCTACTTTTTTGGTCTTAGTGAGGACTCGAGCAGCAGCGTTCTGAATTAACTGCAGCTGTCTGATCGACTTTTTAGGGAGACCTGTAAAGACACTGTTACAGTAGTCGAGCCTGCTGAAGATAAATGCATGGACAAGTTTTTCCAAATCTGCTGAGACATAAGTCCTTTAATCCTTGATATATTCTTTAGGTGATAGTAGGCTGACTTTGTGACTGTTTTTATGTGGCTGTTGAAGTTCAGGTCTGAGTCCATGACTACTCCTAAGTTTCTGGCTTGGTTTGTTGTTTTTAGCATTACCATTTAGAGCTGGGTGCTAACTTTTAATCGTTCTTCCTTGGCTCCAAAAACAATTATTTCAGTTTTTTCTTTGTTTAATTGGAGAAAATTCTGGTTCATCCAATCGTTGATTTGCTCAATGCCACTACTCAGTGCTTGTATTGGACTATAGTCTCCTGGTGATATTGTTATGTAGATTTGTGTGAACGGGCGATTGATGGTCGGTGTGGACTCGGTGGGTCAAAGGGCCTGGCTCCATGCTGTATCTCGGCAGCACGGTGGCGCAGCAGGTAGAGCTGCTGCCTCACAGCGCCAGAGACCCGGGTTCGATCCTGACCACAGGTGCGGTCTGTACGGAGATGGCCAGGGTCTCTGTGCGTCAGGGGTGGGATTGCAGTGGAGGTGGGCGGTTGTCCCGTCTTTCTATCCACGGAGGGATGGGCGATGTTTTTGGGGCAGTCTGCAAGAACGCTTGTCTCTCCCCGTCAGGTCGCGAAGGCGGAGAAGCTGAAACCTCTGGAGGTGGAGCTGCGGCGGCTGGAGGACCTGTCGGAGGCGATCGTCAACGACTTTGCCTACATGAAGCAGCGGGAGGAAGAGATGAGGGACACCAACGGTGAGCACAGCCCCTCCACTGGGCAGCCAGCTGGACTGTCCCTGACCCCTGCAAGCCGCTTTCTCAGTCACTGCGGCAGAGTTGCTGCCTCACAGCGCCAGAGTCATAGAGGAGACAGGCCTAACTTGCCCATGCTGGCCAACAATGTCCCAGGGGCACTCATCACACCTGCCCGCGTTTGGTCATATCCCCCCAAACCTGTCCTATCCACTTAACCTTTTGCACAATCTGCAAGCATTGCCACTTTTCATTGCACTGTACATCTCGTATGTGTATGTGACAAATAAACTTGACTGTTTCAAAAGACAATAGGTGCAGGAGTAGGCCATTTGACCCTTCGAGCCAGCACTGCCATTCACTGTGATCATGGTTGATCATCCACAATCAGTACCCTATTCCTGCCTTCTCCCCATATCGCTCGACTCCGCTATCTTTAAGAGCTCTATCTAACTCTCTCTTGAAAGCATCCAGAGAATTAGCCTCCACTGCTTTCTGAGGTAGTTGTTGGGATAGTCCCAGCCTCAACTACCTCCTCTGGCAGCTTGTTCCATACACCCATCACCCACCTACGTGAAAAAGTTACCCCTCAGATTCCTATTAAATCTTTTCCCCTTCACCTTAAACCTATGTCCTTTGATCCTCGATTTACGTACTCTGCGCAGGCATCCGATCTATTCCTCTCATGATTTTATACAGAAGTTAACACATGATGTGTAGGAAGGAACTGCAGATGCTGGTAAAAACCAAAGATTGACCCAAAAAAAACTGGAGTGACTCAGCGGGATAGGCAGCATAGGTGACGTTTCGGGTCGAGACCCTTCTTCAGAGGGGTCAGGAGAAAGGGAAACAAGGGGTATAGATTGGGTGATACAGCTTGGGCAGCTTACAACCTGGCGGTATGAATATTGATTTCTTTCAAAAGCCTTGCTTTCCCTCCGTCTCTGTCCCTCCCCCACCCTAGTTCTCTGACTAGTTTCACTGTTGTTCTGATTAATTTTACTGATTGTATGCCTTCAGCTAACAATGGACTATTCTACATGTCCTTATCATCGTCTGCTTTGATCTGTCGTTTTCACGCCTTCCCTTTCCATATGCCTCGGTTCCCTCTCCCCTGATTGTCTGAAGAAGGGTCTCGACCCGAAACGTCACCCATTCCTTCTCTCCCGAGATGCTGCCTGTCTGTCCCGCTGAGTTACTCCGGTATTTTGTGTCGACGAGAGATATAGAAGGACAAATGATTGAAAGATATGCGAAAAGCTTCATTGACCAAGGAAAATAGAGACAACAATGATCCATTGTTGGCTGTTGGGAAGGTGATAATGAGTTGTTCAGACAGTGAAAGCCAACAGGACTACAATGAAACTAGTACGACGACTAAGGTGGGGGAGGCACGGTGAGAGAGGGGGAGCAAGGGTTACTTGAAGTTAGATAAATCAATATTCAATTATTTCTGCTCCGCGTGGCTCGGTGACTTGACAACCACTGAGGAGCTTAATTCTCTCTCTCTCTCTCTCTCTCTCCGCAGAATCGACAAGTGCCCGTGTCCTGTATTTCAGCATCTTCTCCATGTGCTGTCTGGTCGGCCTGGCCACTTGGCAAGTCTTCTATCTCCGTCGCTTCTTTAAAGCCAAGAAGCTAATTGAATAACGGTGATCAGAGCTGTGTGTGTGAGTGCGTGCGTGTTCAGCAGTGTATGTCTGACTTGGGGGGGCAGAGATGAATGATAACGTACCATTGTTTCTTCGTATTAAATGCAGTGCTTTAAGTATTTGATCCAGGGGTTGTATTTTTAATCTGCAGCACTGCGGTCGATAATTGACCTGTGGTCATGGCTAGAAGCCTCTCTAAATCTTTTGGGCAAACACGTAAACCTCCCCCATCGGGGAAATGTACTTCAGCTTGAGAAGGAGGCACAGAGTGCTGGAGCAGCTCTTTCGGGTCGGGCAGCATCTCTGGAGAGGGCACCTGAAGAAAGATCCCGACACGGTGGCGCAGCAGTAGAGATGCTGCCTCAACAGCGCCAAAGACCCGGGTTCAGTCCTAATCTCTGGTGTGGAGTGTCCTCATTCTCCTTGTGACCACATGGGTTTTCTCCGGGTGCTCCGGTTTCCTCCCACACTCCAAAGACGCCCATGTCTGTAGATTAATTGGCTTTGGTAAGAATTGTAAATTGTTCCTAGTGTGTAGGATAGTGCTGGTGTATGGGGTGATCGCTGGTCGGCGCGGACTCGATGGGCCGAAGGGCCTGTTTCTGCGCTGGATCTCCAAACTAGACTAAGGACCCGAAACGCCAGTCTGAAGAAGGGCCCTGACCCAAAACGTCATCTATCCATGTTCTCCAGAGATGCTACCTGACCCGCTGAGTTACTCCAGCACTTTGTGTCTTCTTTTGTGAACCAGCACCTGCAGTTCCTTCTTTCTACACCTCTGCTTGTCTTGGTTCACTCTCCAGGGGAAAGTTGAGCAATCACTAAGATTTGTAGAAATTCTTTTCCACAGGCTGACGCAGTCAAAAACCGAGCATGCCGGGAAAATTCGTCAGTCGGCATTTACAGTCGTTACAGCGACGTGCCTCAGAGTCAGATCCCGATCTCTGGTGCGGTCTGTGTGTGGAGTTTGCACATTCTCCCTGGGACCCCGTGGGTTTCCTCTGGGTGCTCTGGTTTCCTCCCGTATCCCACAGAAAATAGAGGTTTGTGCATTAATTGGCCCTTTGTAAATTGCCCCTTAGGGTGCAGGGAGTGAGAAAACGTGGAATTAGTGTGAACTGGTGATCGATGGTTGGTGTGGGCTCGTTGGGCCAAAAGGCTTGTTTTCACGCTGTGTCAATCAATCAATCAATAACCTGCAGAAAGGGATTTTTCTGGATATTTAGTTTTGTTTTAAATTCTCCAGTTCCTCCCCAGTTTGTCCATTTTCATCTTCTAGAGCTACGAATAGCTTGCAAGATCGCTGTTGTCATTTGACAACGGCCAAGAAAGAAATCTGCGGAAGACTTAAATAGATGCGGCCCCTTGGCGCAGCGGTAAAGTTGTTGCCTTACAGCGCTTGCAGTGCAGGAGATCGGAGTACGTTCTCCCCGTGACCGCGTGGTTTTTTCCAAGATCTTCGGTTTCCTCCCAAGCTCCAAAGACGTACAGGTTTGTAGGTTAATTGGCTGGGTAATAAGTGGAAAATTGTCCCTAGTGTATGTATGTAGGATAATGTTAATGTGCAGGGATCGCTGGTCGGTGCAGACTCGGTGGGTCGAAGGGCCTGTTTCTGCGCTATATCTCTAAACTAAACAGGAAAATAATCTTTTAAAAACGCAAAAATGATTTCACTTCTCACTTAAATCGGTCACAGTGGATCACAGCTCCTTTCCCTCGATGTGAGAAATGCTGTAGTTTCCTCTAGAGTGAAAGATATTGACCTCCCTGGTCTCCAAACCTACTGAGAATTAAGTGATTCATCCCAGCTTGAATCCAGAGGGGACCATTCATTCCCCAGATCCAGTTGCCTGTCTGAAGGTTATTTCTTTGGTTGAGATCTTATTGTAGCCATAGAGCTTGGGAACAGGCCCACGCTGAGAATCGAGTGTCCATTTGCGCAAATTCTGTTAATGCTGATAATGCATGAATTTTAATGGGGGCACCGTAAAACAGTTCCAGTTTCAGGCTCGTGAGCGACTGTCTTGAGCCGGGTCTGTCCACGGGAGCAAGGGGCACGTGCGTTACTTCCCGAGATCCATGCTCGTGAGCTGAAAAAATTGTGGGGGGGGGGTCTTATTTCTTATTATAAATGTGCACGTTACTAAAGTCAGGCTGCCCCCCTTACTCCATCGCTTGGAATAGTCGACTTTCCGTTGATTTGATGCCAGGGTTTGAGTTGGTGGATGAGAGTGTGGGCAGGGGGGGAAAGCAAGTGGCTGGGGCTTTTACGAGCGACCATAGTTAGGCTGTTCAACTGGGGCTCTAGCGACTGCAATGTGTGACGAGGGGTGGGGGGGGGTGGGGGGTGTCGGTCTGTGGTCTTTCACTGTAAAAACGTTTCATTCTTCGGAAATTGTAAGAATAAAATTATCTTTGAATTGGATGTTGTGTCGGAGTCTATTTTGTTACCTTGCATGTGGAGCACTACAGCACAACAAGCTGGAGCAACTCAGAGGGACAGGCAGCATCTCTGGTGAGAAGGATTCAGTCTCAACCCAAAACGTCACCCATTCCTGTGTATTGTCATGTGTCCCAGATAGGACAATGAAATTCTTGCTTTGCTTCAGCACAACAATATAGTAGGCATAAATAAATACAGAACAGATCAGTGTGTCCATATACCATTGAATATATATATATATATGCGCGCACGCACGTGCGCACACACACGCTATTACAGTTAACATTTGTCTTTGAGTTGAGTAATAGTCTGATGGCTGTGGGGAAGAAGCTGTTCCTGAACCTGGATATTTTTGAGGATAGATCCCCTCGGTGGTAGGGAGGTCAGAGCCGATGATGGATAGGGCAGTGTTTACAACTTTTTGTAGTCTTTTCAGCTCCTGGGCGCTCAAGTTACCGAACCAAGCCACGATGCAACCGGTCAGCATGCTCTCTACCAAAGATCTTATAGCAGAGCAAGATGGCCTACTCTTACGTGAAACACGTACGGTCATGGGAAGATTCATGGGCGATTATAGGACCCATTTTAGCAACCAGCCTCCACCATCTTGTTCCGGCCAAAGATCGGATCTTTGTTTCCGCCTCCGCTCCCGTATCTTCGCTTTGGTCTTTGACTTGGGCGGGGAGAGGAATGCGCGGCCCGGGGCAGCGGGGAGAGGGGGTGCGCGGCCCGGGGCAGCGGGGGGAGAGAGGGACCGCGGCCCGGGGCGGTGTGGAGAGAGGAGAGGAATAGTGCAAGTGGGGTAGTGGTGGTGCTGGAGGGTTGGGTAGCGCCGGGGGAGGGAGAGAGCAAAGATCTTATAGCTGAGCTCCACTATAAGATCTTTGGGAGAGAGGTGAGGTAGGGGCCCGGGTGCAGAGAGCATGGGAGAGATGTGGGGTTGGGGGCTGGGACTACAGCATAGGAGGGGGGGGGGAGACATTGTAGTGTGAGGGCAGGCATAAGGGGGGAGTGGGAGAGTTGAGGGGTGGGATAGGGCCTAGTGTGTGTGTGTGAAGTTGCGGGGAGGTTTACAATGTTTCTTATTTAATGTCCCTTGTCTAGTCTGAAATAAAGTTCATCATTGGATATAAAAATCAGAAGAAATATAATTGTGTGTGTTATATGATTATATACATCTATATCACATTCATGTATGTGTGTCCTTTCCAGCACCATCTAGTCAGTTGTATGCTCATGGAATAAATCCATCCTTAAGTTATACATCTTTTGTAAATCTTGCTCAAAACAAATTTAATTTTGTGAAATTCTTCAATTAGATAAGCCCACATGCAGATCTCATTCCACTCTCTGGCTATTGGGGAGACCAGACCCCTTTTTATTTGTGGAGAAACAACTCCATAGAAAATAGAAAATAAGCACAAAAACATGAAGTAACATTCCAGGGCGAGAGCCACTGGAATCTTCATATTGCGATTATTTTCCCGAATACTGCAGATGTGAACAGTGTGATTACATTAATGTGATTAGATGAATGAATTACAGAGTGTAAGTGTAATACAAAATCAACTCAAACACAGCATATGAACCATTTAAAAATAAATGATTTAAAAAACATTAAAAAAGACTATTACCAGAGTCAAATTTTATTCTTGACAAGAATTAACAGAAGTATGAACTAACAGAATTACACCAAAGATCCTATAGCTCCCCATCCTACACCTTCCAAAGTCCACGTTCAGTTCCTTGCTTTTGCTGGTGTTGAGGGCCAGGTTATTGTGCTGGCACCGTTTAGTCAGTCGGTTGATCTCACTTCTATACTCTGACTCGTCTCCATCAATGATACGTCCCACAACAGTGGTGTCGTCAGCGAACTTGATGATGGAGTTTGCACTGTCAAGGCTGCGCAGTCATGAGTATAGAGTGAGTACAGCAGGGGGCCGAGCACGCAGCCTTGAGGTGCTCCCGTGCTGATTGTTATCGAGGCTGACACATTTCCACCAATACGAACGGACTGTGGTCTTTGGATTACACTGCGAGTCAGGTCGGGTAGGTTCCAGTTACTAAAATGGGTGGGGAAAATGCCCAGGATTCCCTCCGTAGCGTACTACACGTCAGCCCATTGCATTTCGCAGGAGTGGCCTATCTCGCTCCGCTATAGGATCTTTGCTCTTTACTGTGCACCTGTAGAAATTCGAGAGAGTCCTCGACATACCGACTCTCTGTAATCTCTGGAAGTAGAGGCGCTGATGTGCTTTCTTTAGTGTGCTGGGACCAGGAAAGATCTTCAGAAATATGCACGCCCAGGAATTTGAAGCTCTTGACCCTTTCCACCATTAACCTGTTGATATAAAGGGGACTGTGGGTCCCCATCCTACCCCTTCCAAAGTCCACGATCAGTTCCTTGGTTTTGCTGGTGTTGAGGGCCAGGTTATTGTGCTGGCACCGTTTAGTCAGTCGGTCGATCTCACTTCCATGCTCTGACTCGCCTCCATCAATGATACGTCCCACAACAGTGGTGTCGTCGGCGAACTTGATGATGGAGTTTGCACTGTCAAGGCTACGCAGTCATGAGTGTAGAGTGAGTACAGCAGGGGGCTGAGCATGCAGCCTTGAGGTGCTCCCGTGCTGATTGTTATCGAGGCTGACACATTTCGACCAATACGAACGGACTGTGGTCTGTGGATGAGGAAGTCAAGGATCCAATTGCAGGGGGATGCGCAGAGACCCAGATCTGAGAGCTTGGTAACCAGCTTGGAGGGGATGATTGTATTAAATGCCGAGCTGTAGTCCTATTAAATCTTACCCCTCTCACCTTAAGATTCACTGCAAAATTCCCCACGGTCACTCCTGTGCACAGCCACCCACCACTCTTGTTTAAAACAAATAATTTGCCCAGCAATACCTTGGGCATGTTGGCTCAGCAGTAGACTTGCTTCCTCACAGAAAGACACCCGGGTTCCTTGCTGACCATGTTCGTACATTCTCTCTGTGACCAGGTAGGTTTTCTCCAGAGGGGATTGCTCTGGGCTTCCTCATACATTCCAAAGACGTGCAGGTTTGTTGGTTGTATGAATTATTAAACATTGTAAATTGTCCCTAGTGTGTAGGATCGTGCTAGTGTTACAGTGGGATCGCTGGTCGGCACGGACTCTGTGGGCCGAATGGCATTTTTCCACCCTGTATCTCTAAACTAAAGTAGTGTAAATGGGTGATCGACGGTCGATGGGCCAAAGGGCCTGTTTCCACACTGTTTCTCAAAAGCTAAACTAAATAAACTATCTGATCTCCAAAAATGCCTTTCTTGTTTTAGAGAAACCCATCCGAAGTCTGTCCGACCCGCCCCAAGTCTGTATCTGGAGTATTGTGTACAGTTTTGGTCTCCTAATTTGAGGAAGGGCATCCTTGTCATCGAGGCAGTGCAGCGTAGGTTCACGAGATTGATCCCTGAGATGGCGGGACTATCATATGAGGAAAGATTGAAAAGACTAGGGTTGTATTCACTGGAGTTTAGAATGATTAGGGGGAATCTTATAGAAACATATACAATTATAAAAGGACTGGACAAGCTAGATGCAGGAAAATTGTTCCCAATGTTGGGTGCGTCCAGAACCAGGGGCCACAGTCTTAGAATAAAGGGGAGGCCATTGAAGACTGAGGTGAGAAAATACTTTTTCACCCAGAGAGTTGTGAATTTATGGAATTCCCTGCCACAGAGGACAGTGGAGGCCAAGTCACTGGATGGATTTAAGAGAGAGTTAGATAGAGCTCTAGGGGCTAGTGGAGTCGAGGGATATGGGGAGAAGGCAGGCACGGGTTATTGATTGGGGACGATCAGCCATGATCACAATGAATGGCGGTGCTGGCTCGAAGGGCCGAATGGCCTCTTCCTCCACCTATTGTCTATGTTTCTAACCACTCTTTATGGCTGATACTCTCTAATGCAGACAACATTCTGATCAAAGTCTCCATATCCTTCCTATGACTGCACACAATACTCCAAAAGCAGAAAGTCACAAATGCACATGTTATAGGAGTAGATTTAGGTCATTGGACCCATCGAGTCTACTCCGCCATTCAATCATGGCTCTGCCTCCTAGTCTCATTTTCCTGCCTTCTCCCCATATCCCGTGAACTTGTCTATCTCTGTCTTAAAAATATCCACTGACTTAGCAATGAGTTCCACAGATAAACCACCCTCTGACTAAAGTAGTTCCTCCTTTCCAAAGCAGCACCCTTTAGTTCTAATAAAGAGTCATAGAGTGATCCAGTGTGGAAACAGGCCCTTCGGCTCAACTTGCCCACAACGGCAACAATGTCCCAGCTACACTAGTCTCACTTGCCTGCATATCCTTCCAAACATGCCCTATCCATGCACCTGTCTAACTGTTTCTTAAAGGATGTGATAGTCCCAGTCTCAACTACCTCCTCTGGCAGCTCGTTCCATACACCTACCATCCTTAATCTGAAAAGGTTACCCCTCGGATTCCTATCAAATCTTTTCCCCTTCACCTTGAACCTATGTCCTCTGGTCCTCGATTCCCCTACTCTGGGCAAAAGACTCTAAGATCTCCCCTCATCCTCCTGCGCTCCAAGGAATAGAGACCTAGCCTACTCCCTATAGCTCATACCCTCGAGTTCTGGCAACATCCTCGTAAATCTTCTCTGAACCCTTTCAATCTTGACAATATCTTTCCTATAACATGTTGCCCAGAACTCTTAAACATTGTGGGCTGAAGGGCCTGTTCCTGTGCTGCATTGATCTACGTTCGATGTTAAACTAAGCTAAACCCTCAGCACCATGAATGGCCACTGAGTGTGAAACGGACATTGTATTTGGAGCTCGCAAAGTGGGTCAAATTGGCAGTAAGACTTTGAGGCAATATCTGTCCACGTTTGTGCCTCAGGTCAGGGTGGCAGCTTCATCTCATATTCTGATGTTGAGAGACTAGAGAGATGCTTTTTTTTGTCTGCTTTTTAAAAAATGTTGTCTCATAGCAAAATAGAAAATAGGTGCAGGAGTAGGCCATTCTGCCCTTCGAGCCTGCACCGCCATTCAATATGATCATGGCTGATCATCCAACTCAGTATCCTGTACCTGCCTTCTCTCCATACCCCCTGATCCCTTTAGCCACAAGGGCCACATCTAACTCCCTTTTGAATATAGCCAATGAACTGTGGCCTCAACTACCTTCTGTGGCAGAGAGTTCCAGAGATTCACCACTCTCTGTGTGAAAAATGTTTTTCTCATCTCGTTCCTAAAGGACTTCCCCCTTATCCTTAAACTGTGACCCCTTGTTCTGGACTTCCCCAACGTCGGGAACAATCTTCCTGCATCTAGCCTGTCCAACCCCTTAAGAATTTTGTACGTTTCTATAAGATCCCCCCTCAATCTTCTAAATTCTAGCGAGTACAAACCGAGTCTATCCAACATTTCTTCGTATGAAAGTCCTGACATCCCAGGAATCAGTCTGGTTAACCTTCCTCAGATTAGGAGACCAAAACTGTACGCAATACTCCAGGTGTGGTCTCACCAAGACCCTGTACAACTGCAGTAGAACCTCCCTGCTCCCATATTCAAATCCTTTTGCTATGAATGCTAACATACCATTCGCTTTCTTCACTGCCTGCTGCACCTGCATGCCTACTTTCAATGACTGGTGTACCATGACACCCGGGTCTCGTTGCATCTCCCCTTTTCCTAATCGGCCACCATTCAGATAATAGTCTACTTTCCTGTTTTTGCCACCATGCATTTGCCCACTCACCCAGCCTATCCAAGTCACCTTGTAGCCTCCTAGCATCCTCCTCACAGCTAACACTGCCCCCCAGCTTTGTGCCATCCGCAAACTTGGAGATATTGCATTCAATTCCCTCGTCCAATTCATTAATATATATTGTAAATAGCTGGGGTCCCAGCACTGAGCCTTGCGGTACCCCACTAGTCACTGCCTGCCATTGTGAAAAGGACCCGTTTACTCCCACTCTTTGCTTCCTGTTTGCCAGCTAGTTCTCTATCCACATCAATACTGAACCCCCAATACCGTGTACTTTAAGTTTGTATACTAATCTCTTATGTGGAACCTTGTCGAAAGCCTTCTGGAAGTCCAGATATAACACATAAGATAAGATAAGATAAGATAAGATACATTTATTGTCATTTGGGCCCCTTGAGGTCCAAACGAAATGACGTTTCTGCAGCCATACATACAAACACATAGACCCAAGACACAACATAATTTACATAAACATCCATCACATCGCTGTGATGGAAGGCCAAATAAACTTATCTCTCCACTGCACTCTTCCCCCCCCCCCCCCCATGTCAGAGTCAAAGTCAAAGCCCCCGGCTGGCGATGGCAATTGTCCCGCGGCCATTAAAGCCACGCCGGGTGGTGCGAGGTCGCACACCGGGTCTTGGTGTTAGAACCCCCGGTGTGCGCTCGCAGACTCCCGCGGCCAGGTGCGGTGATGTCAGGATGCCAGAACCCGCGGTGATGTCAGGCCCCGCTCCAGGAGCTCTTCAACCCCGCAACTCGGGCGGGGGAAGTCGCCGTTGCGAGAGCCCTGAAAAGCGGTCTCCCTCCAGGGAGCCGTGGGCTCCCGGTGCCGCCGTCCACAGACCTGTTGTTGGGGCCTCCGACTCTCCGGTCGGGCCGCAGCAGCAGCAGCAGCAGCAGTGCTCCTCCCCCGCTCCAACCGTTCCGGACTCAGCCAGCCCCGCGACGGCGACGGTGAGTTGTAGCACCAGAGTCCCCGGCTTCTTCCTGTTGGAGGCCGCTCATCGTTGCGGCCCCAACGACAACGGAAACCCGACGAGAAAAGGTCGGGTCTCCAGTGCAGGGAGAGATTAAAAAGTTTCTCCCCCCCCCCCCTCCCACCCCACCCCCACCCCCCCACACATACACCCCAACAAAAAATAACAAAAACTACATTAAAACACAGACAGAAAATAATAAAACGCGGACAGACTGCAGAGGCCGCTGCTGGCCAGAGCCGCGCCGCCCACCGGAAATCCACTGGTTCTCCCCTATCCACGCTACTAGTTACATCCTCTAAAAATTCTATAAGATTCGTCAGACATGATTTACCTTTCGTAAATCCATGCTGACTTTGTCCAATGATTTCACCACTTTCCAAATGTGCTGCTATCCCATCTTTAATAACTGACTCTAGCAGTTTCCCCACCACCGATGTTAGACTAACTGGTCTGTAATTCCCCATTTTCTCTCTCCCTCCCTTTTTAAAAAGTGGTGTTACATTAGCTACCCTCCAATCCTCAGGAACTACTCCAGAATCTAAAGAATTTTGAAAAATTAGCACTAATGCATCCACTATTTCTGGGGCTACTTCCTTAAGTAGTCTGGGAATGCAGCCTATCTGGCCGTGAGGATTTATCGGACTTTAATCCATTCAATTTACATAACACCACTTCCAGGCTAACCTGGATTTCACTCAGTTCCTCCATCTCATTTGACCCCTGCTATTTCCTGCGGATTATTTATGTCTTAGTGAAGACGTAATCAAAGTAGTTATTCAATTGGTCTGCCATGTCCTTGTTTCCCATGATCAATTCACCTGTTTCTGACTGCAAGGGACCTACATTTGTTTTAACTAATCTCTTTCTCTTCATTAAATGTATGTCTCGTTAAATGTATGTTTTTGATTCAAGTTTTTATTATTTTTTAGCTGTGTATATGTGGGGGGATGGGTGGGGGAACCGTTTAATCTCTTCCCTGTACGGGGACCCGACTTTTTCCCTGTCGGGTCTCCGGTGTCGTTGGGCCTAACATCGTGGAGCCGGCGGCAGCCTCCGGCCGGGACCAACCTGAGGGCTCCAGTCGCAGAGCCTGCGGACTCGTAGCGGGAGGAGCTGTGGTGGCGCGTGGCTGCGACCCGAATGCGGAGCTTCTGAGGCTCCGTCCGCAGGCCCGGTGGACAGGAACATCGGGAGCTCACTGGTCCCTGGTGGGAGACCGCTTTTCGAAGCTCCCGCAACGGCTACTTCTCCCGCCCGAATCGCGGAGGTTAAAGGACACGGAGCGGGGACTAACATCGCCCGGCGCGTCTTAAACTGCTGCGGGACTTACCATCACCCGCCGGGGACTTTAACATCGAGAGCCCCAGTCGCCCCGACGCTGCAGTTGGACTGCTGGACCGCGGGAGAAGAACTAAGGGAAGAGATAAGACTGCCTTCCATCACAGTGAGGAGTTGTGATGGATGTTTGTGTTAAGTGTGTGTTGTTTTTTTGTAATGTTAAGACGTGTAGGAAATGCAATTTTGTTCAAACCAAGCTGTTTGAATGACAATAAAAGACATTCTATTCTATTCTATTCTTTTCTATTTCTCAGCATGAGCCAAGTTTCACAACCAAATGTTACAGACCTGTAAACATAGCTGGAGGAACTCAGCAGGTTCGGCTGCACATGCACTGGAAACGAACCAGAAGGTTGATGGGGAGGTTTGACCATGCTAGGACTTTATTCCTTGGAGCGCAGGAGAGTGAGGGATGACCCTATGGAGGTGTACAAAACCATGAGGGGAATGTCGCCCAGAGTAGGGGAATCGAGAACCAGAGGACTGAGGTTTATGGTGAAGGGGGAAAGATTTAATAGGGAACAAAAGGGTAACTTTTTTTATACAAAGGGTGGCTGGTGTATGGAATGAGTTGCTGGGGGACGTAGCTGGGGCAGGTATGATTACAAAGGGACATTAAGAGGTACGTGGATAGGATAGGAAATGCAGACAAGTGGGACTAGTGTAGATGGGGCATGTTGGTCGGCATAGGCAAGTTGGGCCAAAGGGCCAGACTCCACACTTTATGACTCTATGATATCACATTTTGGGTTGGGCACTTCCTGCTGGCTCAGAGTCTGACAGCTTCCTGAACTCAAACCTTGTATGACCTGGATAAGATTTTTTTCCAAAGACAATGCGCAAAAAGGTGGCGTAAGTCGGCAGCATCTCTGGAGAGAAGGGATGGGCGATGTTTGGGGTGAAGAGCCTTCGTCAGACTTCTCCTCAAGAGGGCAGATTGGTTAGGACCAAAAGCGTTTATTAAGACCCAACTTGTGGAGTCAAGGACCAGCAGATATAAATTTAAGGTGAGGGAGAAAGATTTAATAGGAAACTGTTATAGGGGCATCTTTTTCACACAAAGTGTGGTGGGTGTATGGAATATATAACGAGCTGCCAGAGGAAGTAGTTGAGGCAGGCACTGTACAACATTTAAAAGACACCTAGACTGGTACATGGATAAGAAAAGTTTAGAGTAATGGCCAAATGCAGGCAAATGGGTTTAGATGGGGCATCTTGGTTGGAGTGGATGAGTTGGGTCTAACGACCAGTTTTTGTGCAATATGGCTCTGGCCTGGTGGATCTGCAAGGAAAAGATCTTCTATGCACCCAATAATTTGCATATTTATATAGACAATAGGTGCAGGAGTAGGCCATTCGGCCCTTCGAGTCAGCACCGCCATTCAATATGATCATGGCTGATCATCCCCAATAGACAATAGACAATATATTCAAGAGAGAGTTAGATACATTCAAGAGAGAGTTAGATGCAACTCTTAGGACCAATGGAATCAAGGGACATTGGGAGAAAGCAGGAACTGGGTACTGATTTTGGATGATCAGCCATGATCATATTGAATGGCGGTGCTGGCTCGAAGGGCCAAATGGCCTACTCCTGCACCTATTTTCTTTGTTTCTATTTGTTGGTTCACTTTTGTCAGCAGAGGCTAATTGGATTGAAGATCCCACTTAAGAGCTGAGTGGTTCTGACTCCATTTGAAATTAATAAAATCATTTCAGCACAGGGAACCTGATGCCAATAATTTTTGTAAAAAATTGTCGGAGCGGATTAGGTCATTCAGGCTAACAAGTCTACTCCACCATTCAATCATGGCTGATCTATCTTTCCCTCTCCCCATAACCCCTGACACCCTTACTAATTAAGAATCTATCAAACTCCACCTGAAAACTATCCATTGACTTGGCCTCCACAACCTTCTGTGGCAATTTATTCCACAGATTCACTGTATTCATTAATAAAAAATCCTCCTCGTCTTTCTAAAGGTACGTCCTTTTATTCTGAGGCTTTGGCCTCTGGTCCTAGACTCTCCCACTAGTGGAAACATCCTCTCCACATCCACACTACCCATGCCTTTCACTATTCAGTAACTTTCAATGAGGTCCCCCCTCATTCTTCTATATTCCAGAGAGTACAGGCCCAGTGCCTTCAAAGCCTTATCATATGTTAACCTAATTATCCCCGGGATAGCTTTTGTAAACCTCCTCTGGACCCTCTCCAATTTCAGCACATACATCCCTCCTCAGATATGGGTCCCAAAACTACACACAATGCTCCAAATACGGTCTGACCAGTGCCTTAGATCCACAGAATGATACATTGTGGAAACAGGCCCTTCGGCCCAACTTGTTCACACCTGCCAACAATGTCTCAGCTACACAAGTCCCACCTGCCTGAGCTTAGTCCATATTCCTCCAAACCTGTCCTATCAATGTGCCTATCTAATTGTTTCTTAAACGTTGGGATAGTCCCAGCCACAACTACATCCTCTGGCAGCTTGTTCCATACACCCACCACCCTTTGTGTAAACAAGTTACCTTTCAGATTCCTATTAAATCTTTTCCCCTTCATCTTGAACCCATGTCCCCTGGTCCTCGATTCCCCTACTCTGGGCATCTACCCAATCTATTCCTCTCATGATTTTGTACACTGCAATAAGATCACCCCTCATCCTCCTGCGCTCCATGGAATAGAGACCCAGCCCTGCTCAACCTCTCCCTATAGCTCACACCCTCTAGTTCTGGCAACATCCTCGTAAATCTTTTCCGAACCCTTTTAAGCTTGAGAATATCTTTCCTATTACATGGTGCCCAGAACTCAACACAATATTCGAAATGCGGTCTCACCAACGTCTTATAGAACCTTATAGAGCCTCAGCAATGCGTCCCTGTTTTTAGATTCTAGTCCTCTTGAATCTTTGAACGTTTGCACAGTGCAGAACGTGTGAAGGAATAAATCTTCATGGGCAACATAATGGTGTAACTGTTCGAGCTGCTGTCCTGCAAAACGACAGAGACCTGAGTTTGATCCTGACCTCGGCTACTGCCTGTGTGGATTTTACATGTTTTCCCCGTGACTGCGGTGGTTTCCTCCAGGTGCCCTGGTTTCCATCCACATCAAAATCACATTTCCACATTTAGGCCACCACGGTGGGGCAGTGGTAGAGATGCTGCCTTACAGCACCAGAGACCCTAATCTGAGGAAATACATTGTTGCCATAGAGGGAGTACAGAGAAGGTTCACCAGACTGATTCCTCGGATGTCAGGACTTTCACATGAAGAAAGACTGGATAGACTTGGCTTGTACTCGCTAGAATTTAGAAGATTGAGGGGGGATCTTATAGAAACTTACAAAACTCTTAAGGGGTTGGACAGGCTAGATGCAGGAAGATTGTTCCCGATGTTGGGGAAGTCCAGAACAAGGGGTCACAGTTTAAGGATAAGGGGAACATTTTTAGGACCGAGATGAGAAAAACATTTTTCGCACAGAGAGTGATGAATCTGTGGAATTCTCTGCCACAGAAGGTAGTTGAGGCCAGTTCATTTGGCTATATTTAAGAGGGAGTTAGATGTGGCCCTTGTGGCTAAAGGGATCAGGGGGTATGGAGAGAAGGCAGGTACGGGATACTGAGTTGGATGATCAGCCATGATCATATTGAACGGCTCGAAGGGCCGAATGGCCTACTCCTGTGCCTATTTTCTATGTTTCTAAAACAACGAGGTGGCTTTTCTCTAAACAGATGCAAATATTGTTTTCTGAGACCATTGAACATGCAGGGTTTAGTTTAGAGATACAGCGTGGAAACAGGCCCTTCGGCCCACCGGGTCCGTACCAACCAGGATTCACCCTACACACTAACACTATCCTACACACAGTAGGGACAATTTACAATTTTACCAAAGCCAATTACCCGATAAACCTGTACGCCTTTGGCCTTTTGTAGGAAACCGATCAGTCTGAAGAAGGGTCTCGACCCGAAACGTCATCCTCATTACTTCTCTCCAGAAATGCTGCATTTCCCGCTGAGTTACTCCAGCATTTTGTGTCTGTATGCAATTTTACTTTCTAAGGTGTCTGGGAATGTCCACAGGGACTTGAACTTCCGCAGATGCACTGTGGAGTAATTTAACGGAATGCATCTCTGGCCTTGTGTGGCAAATTATCTGCCTTTGAATCCGCCTGAGCCTACAGGGAGGGAGTGGTGAACACAGCCCAGTCTACCCAAGGCTGGTTGGTCCGCGTCCTTCCATTCAGTCCATCTTCACGGTGTGTTGCACCAGGAATGCTGGCGGTATTGCCAAGAGCTGCCTCACAGCACCAGAGACCCAGGTTCGATCCTGACTTTGGGTGCTGTCTGAGTGGAGATTGAACATTCTCCCTGTGATCGTGTGGGTTTCCTCCGGGCAGTTCGGTTTACTCCCACGTCCCAAAGACTTGCGGTTTTACAGATTAATCGGCCCTCTGTAAAATTGTCCCTTGGCTTTGGCATAGAACTAGTATGTGTGGTCGGCACGGACTTGATGGGCCGAAGGGTCTGTTTCTACACTTTATCTCTAAATGAAACTAAAAAAACTATTGGCGTGTGGATTTGCAGGTTACATAGAAACATAGAAAATAGGTGCAGGAGTAGGCCATTCGGCCCTTCGAGCCTGCACCGCCATTCAATATGATCATGGCTGATCATCCAACTCAGTATCCCATCCCTGCCTTCTCTCCATACCCCCTGATCCCTTTAGCCACAAGGGCCACATCTAACTCCCTCTTAAATATAGCCAATGAACTGTGGCCTCAACTCCCTTCTGTGGCAGAGAATTCCACAGATTAACCACTCTCTGTGTAAAAAATTATCTTCTCATCTCGGTCCTAAAAGATTTCCCTCTTATCCTTAAACTGTGAGCCCTTGTTCTGGACTTCCCCAACATCGGGAACAATCTTCCTGCATCTAGCCTGTCCAACCCCTTAAGAATTTTGTAAGTTTCTATAAGATCCCCCCCTCAATCTTCTAAATTCTAGCGAGTACAAGCCGAGTCTATCCAGTCTTTCTTCATGTGAAAGTCCTGCCATCCCAGGAATCAGTCTGGTGAACCTTCTCTGTACTCCGTCTATGGCAAGAATGTCTTTCCTCAGATTAGGAGACCAAAACTGCACGCAATACTCCAGGTGTGGTCTCACCAAGACCCTGTACAACTGCAGTAGAACCTCCCATGTTAATTGGGGATGTGTAAATTGCCGCTAGTGTGTTGGGAGAGGGTGAGAAAGTGAACATGGGGACTAGTGTGAACGGGTGATCGATGATTTTGAATCTTTTCATGCCACTAGTCTCCCCTCTCCCCTCGCTGACTCTCAGTTTGAAGAATGTCTCAACCCGAAACGACACACATTCCTTTTCTCCAGAGATGCTGCTTGACCCGCTGAGTTACTCCAGCACTTTGAGTCTATGATCGATGGACTCGGTGGGCCGAAGGGCCTGTTTCCGAGCTGTATCTCTAAAGGCGTTCTTTCAACTGCAGAATGCAACTGACTAGATATGGATGGTACACAAAATGCTGGAGAAACTCAGCGGGTGCAGCAGCATCTATGGAGCGAAGGAAATAGGCAACGTTTCGTCCCGAAACGTTGCCTATTTCCTTCGCTCCATAGATGCTGCTGCACCCGCTGAGTTTCTCCAGCATTTTTGTCTACCTTCGATTTTCCAGCATCTGCAGTTCCTTCTTAAAGACTAGATATGGATATTTGTCCCTTCCCTTCCCCCTATTTTACCTTATGGGAGATGATAGATGAACTTAAGAGTACGAAGGGCCAGACTCCTGAACTCATCACCACTTTAACCACATGAAGATAACAACTCTGCCGTTAAGTCTACTCCGCCATTCAATAATGGCTGATCTATCTTTCCCTCTCAACCCCATTCTCCTGCCTTCTCCCCTCAACAGACCCTCGGCTTGTGGACTTCGACTCCCGTCCAACTCATGAGCCGATGATCGGCCGTGGTGGTGTCGGCGGTCAGCGAAGGTCCGAAGTTCGGACAGCTGGCTGGGCTGCCGACTGCCCAACCGACGGGGCCACTGGCGAGGTGCTGCTGCTGCACTCCACGGGCTGCACTACGTCGGGACGGGTGAGGCGGTGCTCCTCCAATTTGCGCTGGGCCTCACTCTGACAGTCGAGGAGGCCCAGGACAGAAAGGTCAGTGTGGGAATGGGAGGGGGAGTTAAAGTGTTGAGCAACCGGGAGATCGGGTAACCATATAACCATATAACAATTACAGCACGGAAACAGGCCATCTCGGCCCTACAAGTCCGTGCCGAACAACTTTTTTCCCTTAGTCCCACCTGCCTGCACTCATACCATAACCCTCCATTCCCTTCTCATCCATATGCCTATCCAATTTATTTTTAAATGATACCAACGAACCTGCCTCCACCACTTCCACTGGAAGCTCATTCCACACCGCTACCACTCTCTGAGTAAAGAAGTTCCCCCTCATGTTACCCCTAAACTTCTGTCCCTTAATTCTGAAGTCATGTCCTCATGTTTGAATCTTCCCTATTCTCAAAGGGAAAAGCATGTCCTCATGTTTGAATCTTCCCTATTCTCAAAGGGAAAAGCTTGTCCACATCAACTCTGTCTATCCCTCTCATCATTTTAAAGACCTCTATCAAGTCCCCCCTTAACCTTCTGCGCTCCAGAGAATAAAGACCTAACTTATTCAACCTTTCTCTGTAACTTAGTTGTTGAAACCCAGGCAACATTCTAGTAAATCTCCTGTACTCTCTCTATTTTGTTGACATCCTTCCTATAATTGGGCGACAAAAATTGTGCACCATACTCCAGATTTGGTCTCACCAATGCCTTGTACAATTTTAACATTACATCCCAGCTTCTATACTCAAAGGTTTAGGTTTAGGCGGACTGAGCGGAGGTGTCAAGCGAAACCATCGGCGAGGCAAAGTTCTCTTGATGTGTTATAATAATTCCATGAAACTTGAAACCGAGCATGTATAAATGCCACACGCTGCACTCGACTTTACTCAGATGCTGGTCTCTGCTGCCAAAGGACAAATGGCAATCGTAAAACACTAAGATAAGGTGGAAAGGGTAACAGGACATTTGCTTATCTGTGTGAGGGGGTGGGATAGGGCTGTGACTTTCGGACGTGCATGATGTATATGTGTTACAACACCATTACAAAGAAGGAAACATTCCAACGTGCCTTCTGCAATGAACAAAAAATCAAAGAGCAAGTCTGAAGAAGGGTCTCGACACAAAACGTCACCCGTTCCTTCTCTCCAAAGATGCTGCCTGTTACTCCAGCTTTCTGTGTCCATCAAAGGAAAAGTTCTGTATATAAGCAGGAGGTGAATCTTTGTCCGGGTTGCTCACTGTGATCACTGTATTTGGCATTCTTAAAATAGACACAAAATGCTGGAGTAAGTCAGCGGGACGGGCAGCATCTCTGGAGAGAAGGAATGGGTGACGTTTCGGGTCGAGACCCTTCTTCAGACGGGTTATGGACAAGGGAAACGAGAGATATCGACGGTGATGTGGAGAGATAACGAACAATGAATGAAAGATGTGCAAAAATGATATATTGATATAACAATGATAAAGGAAACAGGCCATTGTTAGTTGTTTGTTGAGTGAGAACGAGACTTGGGGTGGGGGAGGGATAGAGAGAGAGGGAATGCCAGGGCCATTTAAATAAAGACTCGTAAATAAAGTCTTCATTGTGTTGTGTTGTGTTGTAAATTTTACTTTGACAGAGGAGGCTGAGAGAAAAACAGAAACATAGAAAATAGGTGCAGAAGTAGGCCATTCGGCCCTCTGGGCCAGCACCGCCTGTCAATATGATCATAGCTGATCATCTAAAATCACTACCCAGTTCCTGCTTTTTCCTCATATCCCTTGATTCCGGAAGTTGGCCCTAATAGCTCGGTCTAACTCTCTTGAAAATGATGTGTTCTAGTGATGTGTGGCCTCTTCTGTGGGAGAGAATTCTCTGTGGCCAGAGAGGTAATCGCAAACATGTTGGACAGGACATCTGGGGCTATCATCATTGTGGAAACTCAGGCCTCTCTGGATTAGGAAGGTGGAGGTGGGTGAAGCTTTTGACCCTACCTGGAATATTGTGTGCCCCTGGGTCGCGGGGTGGGGGGAGTGGACAGGACGGGCTAAAGGCCAGAACAGGTTTCGGACACAGTGAACATGGAGTATTGCGGGCTATTTTGGGGCACTATATCTGAGGAAGGATGTTCTGGCCCTGGAGAGGTTCCAGGGGAGGTTTACAAGAATGATCCCAGGAATGAGTGGTTTAACGTACGATGAGCGTTTGACGGCACTGCTGGAGTTTAGAAGGATGAAGGGGGGGACATCGTTGAAACTTCACCGCATAGTGAAAGGCCTGGATAGAGTGGATGTGGAGAGGATGCTTCCACTGGTGGGAGAGTCTAGGACCAGAGGTCACAGCCTCAGAATTAAAGAACGCTCCTTTAGGAAGGAGATGAGGAGGAATTTATTTCATCAGAGGGTGGTGAATCTGTGGAATTCTTTGCCACAGACGGCTGTGCAGACCAAGTCAGTGGATATTTTTAAGGTGGTGATCGATAAATTCTTGATTAGTGCGGGTGCCAGGGGTTATGGGGAGAAGGCAGGAGAATGGGGTTAGGAGAGATTGATCAGCCATGATTGAATGAATGGTGGAATAGACGTGATGGGCCGAATGGCCTAATTCTGACCTGCTATCATTTATGACCTTAAAGGTGCTGGAGTGACTCAGCAGGTCGGTGGGTTGGGGGGGGGGGGGGGGGGGGGGGGGGGGGTAAGAGAAAGCTGGACGGGGGGGGGGGTGGGGTCAGGGGGGTGGGGAGTGGTAGGACAAAGCATGGGAGGTGCTGGATGGACACAGGCAAATGCACAGAGTCTCTTTAACTAGATAACTTTGATAAACAGCTGTTGGAACCGAGGCCGGAGATGGGAGCAGCAAGTGTGAAACATACTGATTGAAGAATAACGTTTAGGATTGGGGCCCTTCTTCAGACTTTATTAGACTTTGGAAACACAGCGTGGAAAGGTTAATTCCCGGGATGGCGGGACTGTCATTATGCTGAGAGAATGGAGCATCTTTTAGAAGGGAGTGTGGGGCTTGTACACTCTGGAACAGGTTAGTTTAGAAGAACAAACCCTGAGAGGTTATGCTCATTGAAAACATATAAGATTATTAACAGCTCCTTTGGACTGCCTCCAGAGGCTGTTCATCCAGAGTGAGGCAGCATTTTGGGTAAAAACGTGTTTCCATGCAGACCAAATTGGCTATGCCATAGACCGGTAAATGTTGTTGTGTGTTCTGGGAAACTCATGTCCTCATGGACCATACGCTAGATGCCGTGGATGAATTTCCTCAGGGAGTCCAGAACCAGGTATCAAGGCCACTAACTGGTGCAGTCCTGCCCATTAAGAATAAGGAGTAGCCTATCTGGAGCTATGTCAGAGCAGTCTGTGGAACTTTTTCTCACAACATGTGACCTGTGTTTAAATGTGTCATTAAAATCAGAGCTCGGTGGAGGCCGGACCAAACCAGTGGGAATAGGCCTATGCAGTGAAGCCCTGCCAAGTCATGAGATAGACAGGTCTAGTGTTAGTACCTGTCCAAATTAGGAAACCTGTCATACGTGTTAGGGATGGAGAAGCCACTGGGAAACTGCCTGAGGCTTTGAAGAGATCAGTACCTGCAGGAAGATGCAGAGGTAACGGCTAGGCGGCAGGTGAAATCGACACAAGTGCTAGGAGTACACTGAATTGGTTAGGCCGAGATTTTGGACGAAAAGGGATGCTTCTGGTGAATGTTCGGGCTGGAACTCTCTTCCACGAGACAGGGTGGGGGGAGGTCACTCATTGTCTATTGTCTATTGCCCAGGTGACATATGGAGAACCGGGTTGAATATTGCAATGGTGAGTATTAAACTTTTCATGATGTTGTTTACAGAGGCGCTGTGGTAGAGTTGCTACCTCACAGTGCCAGAGATCCAGGTCTGATCCTGACCTCAAGTGCTGGTTGTGTCTGTGTGGTGTTTGCACGTTCCCCCTGTGACCACGTGGGTTTTCTCCGGGCGCTCCGGTTTCCTCCGAAATACCAAATTGACTTCTGTAAATTGCCCCTGGGGTGTTGGGTGATATGAGCCTCAGAGTCACAGAATCTCAAAGTGGAAACTGACCCTTTAGGCCCAACGTGCCCACACCGACCAACATGTCCAATCTACACCGGTCCCACCTGCCTGCGTTTAGACCATATCTCTCTCAATCTGTCCTATCCATGCGTCTATCTAATTATTACTTAAACATTGCAATAGTCACTGCCTGAACTACCTCCTCTGGCAGGTGATTCCTGGGATGTCATGACTTTCATATGAAAAAAGACTGGATAGACTCGGCTTGTACACGCTAGAATTTAAACGATTGAGGGGGGATCTTATAGAAACTTCCAAAATTCTTAAGGGGTTGGACAGGCTAAAATGCAGGAAGATTGTTCCCGATGTTGGGGAAGTCCAGAACTAGGGGTCACAGTTTAAGGATAAGGGGGAAGTCTTTTAGGACCGAGATGAGAAAATAATTTTTTACACAGAGAGTAGTTGAGGCCACAGTTCATTGGCTATATTTAAGAGGGAGTTAGATGTGGCCCTTGTGGCTAAAGGGATCAGGGGGTATGGAGAGAAGGCAGGGATGGGATACTGAGTTGGATGATCAGCCATGATCATATTGAATGGCGGTGCAGGCTGGAAGGGCCGAATGGCCTACTCCTGCACCTATTTTCTATGTTTCTATTACATAAACCAACCACCCCTTGTGTTACAAAGTTACTGCTCAAATTCCTATTAAATCTTTCCCCCTCTCATCTTAAACCTGTGCCCTCTGGATTTTCGATTCCCCTACTCTGGGCAAGAGACTCTGTGCATCTACCCGATCTATTCCTCTCATGATTTTGTACACCTCTATAAGATCACCCCCTCATCCTCCTGCACTCTAAGGAGTCCCAGCTTGCTCATCCACTCCATATAGCTTAGGTCCTCGAGTCCAGGCAACATCCTCATGAATCTTCCCTGTACCTTTCCCAACTTGACTACATCCTTCCCACAACATGGTGCCCAGAACTGAACACAACACTGTACATGTGGCCTCACCAATGTCTAAAAGCAGAAGACAGGAACAATGGAAGATGAGAGACAGGATTGAAGAGTTGTGGTTTGTGTAGTCAGAGTAATGAAGGGTCTCCAATGAGGTAGATAGCTCTGAAGAAGGGTCTCAACCTGAAATGTCACCCATTCCTTCTATGCAGAGATGTTGCCTGACCCGCTGAGTTACTCCAACATTTTGTCTCTATCTTCGATGTAAACCAGCATCTGCAGTTCCTTCCCACACAGGTAGATAAAAACGTAAAAAAATAGGTGCAGGAGTAGGCCATTTGGCCCTTCGAGCCAGCACCGCCAGTCAATAAGATCATGGCTGATCATCTAAAATCAGTACCCCGTTCCTGCTTTCTCCCCATATCCCTTGATTCCATTAGCTATAAGAGCTAAATCTAACTCTCTCTTGAAAACATCCAGTGATTTGGCCTCCACTGCCTTTTGTGGCAGAGAATTCCACAGATTCACAGTCCTAAATATTCTCTGGAACTCTCTGCCACAGAAGGTAGTTGAGGCCAGTTCATTGGCTATATTTAAGAGGGAGTTAGATGTGGCCCTTGTGGCTAAAGGTATGGAGAGAAGGCAGGTACAGGATACTGAGTTGGATGATCAGCCATGATCATATTGAATGGCGGTGCTGGCTGGAAGGGCCGAATGGCCTACTCCTGCACCTATTTTCTATGTTTCTATGTAAATGGCCTACCCCTTATTCTTAAACTGTGACCCCCTTGCTCTGGACTTCCCCAACACCGAGAAGATTTTCCTGCATCTAGCCTGTCCAGTCTTTTAAGAATTTCATATTTTTCTCTAAGATCCCCTCTCAACCTTCTAAATTCCAGTGAACACAAGCCCAGTCGACCCATTCTTTCATCGTATGTCAGTCCAGCCATCCCCGGGAATTCACCTGGTGAACTTACGCTGCCCTCCCTCGATAGATAGTAGCTCAGGCTTGGTCCCACCAATGACTAGAGAGCAGTGTAAAGCTGCTCTCTCCCTCACTGTTGACCCTCGGTCTACCCTCGATCGGACTTAATTGGATATTTGCGTAATTCCCTTTATCTGTACGCTGTGGAGGGCTCGCTTGTAACCATGTATTATTGACTTCCCGCTGACTGGTTAGCACGCAACAAAAGCTTTTCACATGACTAGTGTGGGTGTCATGGTACACCAGTCATTGAAAGTAGGCATGCAGGTGCAGCAGGCAGTGAAGAAAGCAAATGGTATGTTAGCATTCATAGCAAAAGGATTTGAGTATAGGAGCAGGGAGGTTCTACTGCAGTTGTACAGGGTCGTGGTGAGATCACACCTGGAGTATTGCGTACAGTTTTGGTCCCCTAATCTGAGGAAAGGACATTCTTGCCATAGAGGGAGTACAGAGAAGGTTCACCAGACTGATTCCTGGGATGTCAGGACTTTCATATGAAGAAAGACTGGATAGACTCGGCTTGTACTCGCTAGAATTTAGAAGATTGAGGGGGGATCTTATAGAAACGTACAAAATTATTAAGGGGTTTGGACAGGCTAGATGCAGGAAGATTTTTCCTGATGTTGGGGAAGTCCAGAACAAGGGGTCACAGTTTAAGGATATGGGGGAAATCTTTTAGGACCGAGATGAGGAAAACATTTTTCACACAGAGAGTGGTGAATCTGTGGAATTCTCTGGCACAGAAGGTAGTTGAGGCCACAGTTCATTGGCTATATTTAAGAGGGAGTTAGATGTGGCTAAAGGGATCAGGGGGTATGGAGAGAAGGCAGGTACAGGATACTGAGTTGGATGATCAGCCATGATCATATTGAATGGCGGTGCAGGCTCGAAGGGCCGAATGGTCTACTCCTGCACCTATTTTCTATGTTTCTATGTTTCTATGATTATAAACTAAACTAAACTAAACTAAATAGAGGGAACTGCGATAAAGAGATGGTGTCCTTGCAAGAGATGGGGTGGGAGGGAGTGTAGTCAAGGAGGCCGTGGGAGTCAACAGGGTTGTTGTTGATGTCTGTGCAGAGTCTGTCTACTGAAATTGTGGAGCGAGGGAGAGAGGTGTCAAAGATGCCCCAAGTGAACGTGAGAGTTATCCAGTCTCTTTACACCTCCATTTTGTACCAGGAAGGTCTCAGGGCTCCCTGTATTTCCCCCCAGAATAGGGACCCAATCAATACTCGCATAAGGTAGTCATAACTGATTGGAGTGGATTTAAGCCATCCCCCAATACCGTGTGCTTTAAGGGTGTATAGACAAGGGTAAAATCCTCCACTTCTCTATGTTCAGTTTTAACTTTGTAATCATATCAACGTAGTTGAGTTTGAATATAAGTTTGGGGTTTAGGGGTATTTTGAGTCCTAGATATGTAAAATGGTCATATACTATCTTAAATGGTGGAGCCTCAAGGAAATCTGAATGTATACTGTCTGAAAAAGGCATAAACTCACTCTTACTCCAGTTGACTGTGTATCCAGAAAGCTTGCCAAATGGTTTAATAAAATCTAACAATGGAGGAACAGAGGCTTCTGGATCGGAGAGATATAGTAATGTGTCATCGGTGTAAAGCCCCACACGACTTTCCACATTCCCCACCTTAATACCCCTGATGATTGGGTGACTCCTGATACCTATTGCGAGGGGCTCCAGAGCAATATCAAAGAGTAAGGGGGACAGAGGATCTCCTAATTTTGCTCTCCTAATCAGTTTTGCTCTCCTAATTTGAGGAAGGACATCCTTGTGATTGAGGCAGTGCAGCGTAGGTTCACCAAATTGATCCCTGGGATGGCGGGACTGTCATATGAGGAAAGATTGGCAAGATTAGGCGTGTATTCACTGGAGTTTAGAAGGATGAGGGGGAGATCTTATAGAAACATATACAACTAGACTAAGTGTACACACAGGAGGGCTGGTGCCCAACGCAATATTCCACCTCTCCACCAATTCCAATATTGGTGGCCAGTGTGGTGGTGGTGGGTTCTGGAACACTGGTATGGGTGTTGTGGGCTGAAGAGGCTGGTCTCCAGAGGGTTAGTATGGACATTGTGGGCCAATTGGATTCTTGGGTTGCAGCTCAGTCCCTCAAACCTGATGTGCTGGCAGGTCACTCACGGCTGGTGGGCTGGCAGGTCACTCACGGCTGGTGGGCTGGCACATCAAGTCTACTCCGCCATTCAATCATGGCTGATCTATCTCTCCGTCCTAACCCCATTCTCCTGCCTTCTCCCCATAACCTCTGACACCCGCACTAATCAAGAATCTATCTATCTCTGCCTTAAACAATCCATTAACTTGGCCTCCACCTCCGTCTGTGGCAAAGGATTCCACAGATTCACCACCTCTGACTAAAGAAATTCCTCCTCATCTCCTTCCCGAAGTTACATCCTTTAATTCTGAGGCTGTGACCTCTAGTCCTAGACTCTCCCACTCGTAAAACATTTCATTACCTCTGCCTGGTGGAACTTGTGCCTGTACTCTGAGTTTAGAAGGATGAGGGGGTACCTCATTGAAACTTACTGAATAGTGGAAGGCCTGGATAGAGTGAATGTGGAGAGGATGTTTCCACTAGTGGGAGAGTCTAGGATCAGAGGCCACAGCCGTGGAATAAAAGTACGTAATTGAAACATATAAGATTGTTAAGGGTTTGGACACGCTAGAGGCAGGAAACATGTTCCCGATGTTGGGGGAGTCCAGAACCAGGGGCCACACACACACAGTTTAAGAATTAGGGGTAAGCCATTTAGAACGTAGACGAGGAAACACTTTTTATCACAGAGGGTGGTGAATCAGTGGAATTCATTACCACAGACGGCTGTGGAGGCCAAGTCAGTGGATCGCAGAGTAGGCACAGATTGACAGATTCTTGATGTATGGGTGTCAGGGGTTATGGGGAGAAGGCAGGAGAATAGGGTTGAGAGGGAGAGATAGATCAGCCGTGATTGAATGGCAGAGTAGACAGGATGGCCTAATTCACCTCTTATAAATTACGGACTTATGAGTTTGTGCCCCTTCTACACATTTCCCACCTGCCTGCGTTTGGCCCATATCCCTCTAAACCTATCCTATCCATGTACCTTCTCAAATGTATTATGAATGTTGTGATAGTCCCTCCCTCAGCAGTTTGATCCTTGCACCCGCTACTCTTTGTGTGAAAAAGTTGCCCCTCAGGCTGCTATTAAGGATAGGATGGGGGTGTGTGGAGGAAAGGGGATATAAAGGTACCCAAGATATCTGGTTATAGACGGCCGGCTCCATCCTGGGGGCAGAGTTGGAGTTGGAGTTGGATTCAAGGGGAGGTTGGTCTTGGAGGAGAGGATGCTCCTCAAACTGCGGACAATACAGCTCACCCCCCTCCATGACACACTGGTCAACCTGAGGAGCACCTTCAGCAACAGACTGGTTCCACCAAGATGCAGCACAGAACGCCACAGGAGATCCTTCTTCCCTGTGGCTATCAAACTGTACAACCCCTCCCCCTTCTATGTCATGGGGTAGACTGAGACTGACCCCCCCCCCCCCCTCGCCCACCTCCCCAATCTTTGCACATCCCCCAAGCCTTTCCACTCATCACTCATTAAGGGGTTGGACAGGCTAGATGCAGGAAGATTGTTCCCGATGTTGGGGAAGTCCAGAACAAGGGGTTACAGTTTAAGGATAAGGGGGAAATCCTTTAAAACCGAGATGAGAAGAACCTTTTTCACACAGAGAGTGGTGAATCTCTGGAACTCTCTGCCACAGAATGTAGTTGAGGCCACAGTTCATTGGCTATATTTAAGAGGGAGTTAGATGTGGCCCTTGTGGCTAAAGGGATCAGGGGGTATGGAGAGAAGGCAGGTACAGGATACTGAGTTGGATGATCAGCCATGATCATATTGAATGGCGGTGCAGGCTGGAAGGGCCGAGTGGCCTCTACTCCTGCACCTATTGTCTATGTTTCTATGTAACACTTTAATTTGATGTTTCGTGTATTTTGTGTATTTATGACTGTGGGCAGCTATTTCACTCCTGGGATAAATAAAGTCGGATGGTATGGCATGGCATGGTCATGAAGCAGGGTCGCTGTGGAGTGAGTGGTGTTGGGTGCAAGGGGATGGATGCCACTTACCCTGTGCCCTCTGTTGCTGGAGGTCGTCTGGTTGCGTTGGCAGCGGAAGGACACGACGTCACGCGGGTGACGGCAACTGGCGCAGTCCACATACGTGATCTGCTCCGGGTAAACGATCCAATGCTCCCAGCCCAGATCTACGGACAGAGAGATTGATTAGTCAGGTGGGCGTCGTGGCCGGCACGGATGTTATGGGCCGAAGGGCCTGTTCCCTGCGCTGTGTGACTCTGTGACAAATGACATTTGTGTAAGGTGAGAGGGGAAACATAGAAACATAGACAATAGGTGCAGGAGGAGGCCATTCGGCCCTTCAAGCCAGCACCGCCATTCATTGTGATCATGGCTGATCGTCCCCTATCAATAACCCGTGCCTGCCTTCTCCCCATATCCCTTGACTCCACTAGCCCCTAGACCTCTATCTATGCCCCTGTCCCACTTAGGAAACCTGAGCGGAAACCTCTGGAGACTTTGCGCCCCGCCCAAGGTTTCCGTGCGGTTCCCGGAGGTTTTTGTCAGTCTCCCTACCTGCTTCCACTACCTGCAACCTCCGGCAACCACCTGCAAACTTCCGGGAACCGCACGGAAACCTTGGGTGGGGCGCAAAGTCTCCAGAGGTTTCTGTTCTGGTTTCCTAAGTGGGACGGGGGCATTACAGTAAATAATTTAAGGTGTGAGGCGTTGAGAAAGCAGATTTAGAAAAGGAAAGTGCAGGAAGGAACTGCAGATGCTGGTTTAAACCGAAGATGGACACAAAAAGCTGGGGTAACTCAACGGGACAGGCAGCGTCTCTGGAGCGAAGGAATGGGTGACGTTTCGGGTCATGTCTGAAGCAGGGTCTCGTCCCGAACCATCACCCGTTCCTTCTATCCAGAGATGCTGCCTGTCCCGCTGAGTTACTCCAGCTTTTTGTGTCTATCTTCAGAGAAGTGGTGAGTGGTGCTGTTGCTAAAAGTTGTTCGATGCTCAGTTAGTCAGGATCATGGGCATGGGTTTAAAATGAAAGGGGGAAGGTTTAAGAGGAACTTGTTGGAAGCCTTGTGGGTGTATGGAACGAGCTGCCAGAGGAGTTTGTTGAGGCAGGGACTACAACAATAACAGAATTTTAAAGGCACTTGGACAGATACATGGATAGGAAAGGTTCAAAAGAGGGAAATGGGCCAAATGCAAGCCATGGGATTAGTAGACAAAAATGCTGGAGAAACTCAGTGGGTGCAGCAGCATCTATGGAGCGAAGGAAATAGGCAACGTTTCGGGCCAAAACCCTTCTTCAGACCGAAACGTCGCCTATTTCCTTCGCTCCATAATGCTGCTGCACCCACTGAGTTTCTCCAGCATTTTTGTCTACCTTCGATTTTCCAGCATCTGCAGTTCCTTCTTAAACACCATGGGATTAGTGTTGGGCCATTTTAGCTGGCATGGGTGTGTTGGGCTGAAGGGCTTTTTCCGTGCTGTCTGTATCTGTGGATGTAATGCTGAGGCACTATAAGTTGTTGGTCAGGCCACATTTGGAGTATTGAGTCCAATGTTTGGGCCCCATATCTGAGGAAGGATGTACTGGCTCTGGAGAGGGCCCAGAGGAGGTTTACAAGAATGATCCCAGGATCATTTGATCCTGGGATTCATAGCAAAGCACTGCAAAGTGAGTGGGTTAACCTACGATGAACGTTTGACAGCGCTGGGCCTGTACTCGCTGGAGTTTAGAAGGATGAGGGGTTATCACGTTGAAACTTACCGACTAGTGAAAGGCCTGGATAGAGTGGATGTGGAGAGGATGTTTCCACTAGTGGGAGAGTCTAGGACCAGAGGGCACAGCCTCAGAATTGAAGGACGTTCCTTTAGGAAGGAGGAGGAATTTCTTTATTCAGAGTGCGGTGAATCTGTGGCAATCCTGAACCACTATCTACCTCATTGGAGATCCTCGGACTATCTTTGATCAGACTTTACTGGCATTATCTTGCACTAAACGTTATTCCCATTATTCCCTTGATCATGTATGTACACTGTGGATGGATCGAATGTAATCATGTATTGTCTTTCCGCTGACTGGCAAAAGCTTATCGCCAATTCTCCGTACACGTGACAATAAACAAACTCTTCACGAGATAGATACAAAAAGCTGGAGTAACTCAGCGGGTCTGGCAGCATCTCTGGAGATTAGGAATAGGTTACTTTTCGGGTCTGAAAATCTGAGGAAAGACATTCTTGCCATAGAGGGAGTACAGAGAAGGTTCACCAGACTGATTCCTGGGATGGCAGGACTTTCATATGAAGAAAGACTGGATAGACTCGGCTTGTACTCGCTAGAATTTAGAAGATTGAGGGGGGATCTTATAGAAACTTACAAAATTCTTGAAGGGTTGGGCAGGCTAGATGCAGGAAGATTGTTGGGGAAGTCCAGAACAAGGGATCACAGTTTAAGGATAAGGGAAAAGTATTTTAGGACCGAGATGAGAAAAAAACATTTTTTACACAGAGAGTGGTGAATCTGTGGAATTCTCTGCCACAGAAGGTAGTTGAGGCCACAGTTCATTGGCTATATTTAAGAGGGAGTTAGATGTGGCCCTTGTGGCTAAAGGGATCAGGGGGTATGGAGAGAAGGCAGGTACAGGATACTGAGTTGGATGATCAGCCATGATCATATTTAATGGCGGTGCAGGTTCGAAGGGCCGAATGGTCTACTCCTGCACCTATTGTCTATGTTTCTAAAGGAGGGAAACGAGAGATGTGAAAATGTACGGAGAACAAATGAAATGACAGGTTTGCAAAAGGTCAAATCAAAGCCAGCAACGATGATCAAAGAAAGGTGGAGCCCACAATGGTCCATTGTTGGCTGTGGAGAAGGTGATAATGAGTGGATAGAGGCAGTGAAACTCAGCAGGCCGACAGTGAAACTAGTACGATGACTACGATGGGGGAGGGGGAGGGGGGAAATGCAGGGTTTACTTGAAGTTAGAGAAATCAAATGTCATACCGCTGGGGTGTGAGCTGCCCAAACGAAACATGAGGTGCTGTTCCTCCAATTTTCATTTGACCTCACTCTGACAGTGGAGGAGGCCCAGGACAGAAAGGTCAGGGTGGGAATGGGAAGGGGAGTTAAAGTGTTTGGGAACTGAAGGATCATGTAGGCCAAGGTAAATGTGAGGTTGTCCATTTTGGTGGCAAAAACAGGAAAGCAGACTATTATCTAAATGGTGGCCGACTGGGAAAAGGGGGAGATGCAGCGAGACCTGGGTGTCATGGTACACCAGTCATTGAAAGTAGGCATGCAGGTGCAGCAGGCAGTAAAGAAAGCGAATGGTATGTTAGCTTTCATAGCAAAAGGATTTGAGTATAGGAGCAGGGAGGTTCTACTGCAGTTGTACAGGGTCTTGGTGAGACCACACCTGGAGTATTGCGTACAGTTTTGGTCTCCAAATCTGAGGAAGGACATTATTGCCATAGAGGGAGTGCAGAGAAGGTTCACCAGACTGATTCCTGGGATGTCAGGACTGTCTTATGAAGAAAGACTGGATAGACTTGGTTTATACTCTCTAGAATTTAGGAGATTGAGAGGGGGATCTTATAGAAACTTACAAAATTCTTAAGGGGTTGGACAGGCTAGATGCAGGAAGATTGCTCCCGATGTTGGGGAAGTCCAGGACAAGGGTCACAGCTTAAGGATAAGGGGGAAATCCTTTAAAACCGAGATGAGAAGAACTTTTTTCACACAGAGAGTGGTGAATCTGTGGAACTCTTTGCCACAGAGGGTAGTCGAGGCCAGTTCATTGGCTATATTTAAGAGGGAGTTAGATGTGGCCCTTGTGGCTAAGGGGATCAGGGGGTATGGAGAGAAGGCAGGTACGGGATACTGAGTTGGATGATCAGCCATGATCATATTGAATGGCGGTGCAGGCTTGAAGGGCCGAATGGCCTACTCCTGCACCTAATTTCTATGTTTCTATGTTTCTATGTTTCTAAGGTAGACTTTGAGTGAAGGTATTCAACGATAGGTCAGCTTTGTAGGTTAATGGACTTGGTATAAATGTAAAATTGGTTCGAGTGTGTGACTGGGATAGTGTTAGTGCACAGGGATCGCTAGTCAGTGCAGACTCGGTGGGCCAAAGGGCCTGTTTCTGCATTGTATCCCTAAACTAAAACTAAAACAACACTAAATGCTTCAGTAACCTGGCGTTCGGTTCAGGGATACCTGTGAGGGAGATCTGTGCTGCTGTTTGACAACAGTGTCGTGATGAAGTTGGTGTGGTTGACTCATTCGTCCCAGCCACAGTCACCTCACCCTGAGAGTGCGTCTCGTTCCCGGCTGGAAAATAACAAGGCAGAAATATTCAATGAACATTCAATATACTATAACCATTATTCAATTATATGTGTAGAAAATCATTGGAGGAATAGATCGGGTAGACACACAGTCTCTTGCCCAGAGTAGGGGAATCGAGGACCAGAGGACGAATGGTATGTTAGCATTCATAGCAAAGCATAGCATGGCATTGTAAAGTGAATGGTATGTTAACATTCATAGCAAAAGTGTATCGGAGCAGGGAGGTTCTACTGCAGTTGTACAGCGTCTTGGTGAGACCACACCTGGAGTATTGTGTACAGTTTTGGTCTCCTAATCTGTGGAAGGACATTCTTGCCATAGAGGGAGTACAGAGATGGTTCACCAGACTGATTCCTGGGATGGCAGGACTTTCATATGAAGAAAGACTGGATAGGCTCGGCTTGTACTCGCTAGAATTTAGAAGATTGAGGGGGGATCTTATAGAAATGTACAAAATTCTTAAGGGGTTGGACAGGCTAGATGCAGGAAGATTGTTCCCGATGCTGGGGAAGTTCAGAACAAGGGGTCACAGTTTAAGGATAAAGGGGGAAGTCTTTTAGGACCGAGATGAGAAAAACATTTTTCACACAGAGAGTGGTGAATCTGTGGAATTCTCTGCCACAGAAAGTAGTGGAGGCCACAGTTCATTGGCTATATTTAAGAGGGAGTTAGATGTGGCCCTTGTGGCTAAAGGGATCAGGGGGTATGGAGAGAAGGCAGGGATGGGATGCTTAGTTGGATGATTAGCCACGATCATATTGAATGGCGGTGCAGGCTTGAAGGGCCGAATGGCCTACTCCTGCACCTATTGTCTATGTTTCTATGATCAAGGTGAAGGGGAAAAGATTGAATAGGGATCTGAGGGACAACTGTTCCACACAGTTGGGTGCATGGAACGAGCTGCCAGAGGAGGTAGTTGAGGCTGGGACAATCCTAACGTTAAAGAAACAGTTAGACAGGTACATGGATAGGACAGGTTTGGAGGTATATGGACCAAGCACAGGCAGGTGGGACTAGTGTTGGCCGGTGTGGGCAAGTTGGGCCACTCTATGACTCTATGACAAGGGCGGCTTGGTTTTCACCCCGTGACCTGCGTGGGATTTCTCCTGGTGTTTTCGCGGTCACGGGGAGAACGTGCAAACTCCACACAGACAGCACCCATTGTCAGGATCGAGTCCCGGGTCTCCATCTATCTTGTAAGCGTGATTGTTGTGTGAATAGACACAAATTGCTGGAGTGACTCAGCGGGACAGGGAGCATCCGTGGAAAGAAGGAATGGGTGACATCTGAAGAAGGCTCTCTACCCGAAACGTCGCCCATTCCTTCCCTCCAGAGACGCTGCCTGTCCCGCTGAGTTACTCCAGTATTTTGTGTCCATCTTTGGTTTAAACCAGCATCTGCAGTTCCTTCCTGCACATAATTGCAGAGATACCTGTGGCGTTTAATAACCTCACTGTTACTTGCCCCTGGAGTATTGGGAAGGAGAAAAACCTTGGGGAGATGATGGGATTGTGGGCAGAATATGTGATAGGAACATTAGTGGGAGATGGGCGGCACAGTGGTGCAGCGGTAGAGTTGCTGCCTCACAGCGCCAGTGACTGTCTGCACGGAGTTTGCACGTTCTCCCCGTGACCGCGTGGGTTTTCTCCGGGTGCTCCGGTTTCCTCCCACATTCTAAAGACGTGCAGATTTGCAGGTTAATTGGCTTCGGTAAAATGATCAATTGTCCCTAGTGTGCAGGATATTGCTGGTGTACCCTCACGGGGAGAATGTACAAACACCATACAGACAGCGCACGTAATTTACACGTGCTCCAGTTTCCGCCCACACCCAAAGACGCTCAGCTTCATGGAAGAGTTAGATTCGGTATAATGGTAAATTGTTCCTTGCGTGTGTAGGATAGTGCGGTGATTGCACCCGTAGTCAGGATCGAACCCCGAGCTCCCTGGTGCTATAAGGCAGCAACTCTACCGCTGCCCCACCATACTGCCTCTGATCTATCTCTCCCTCTCAACCCCATTCTCCTGCCTTCTCTCCATAACCTCTGACACCCGCACTAATCAAAGAAACCAGCCAATCTCCATCTTAAAAATATCCACTGACTTGGCCTCAACGTTTGTGACAGTGAATCCCACAGATTCACCACCCTGTGGCTAAATAAATTCCTCCTCATTTCTAAAGGTACGTTCTTTTATTCTGATGCTATGGCCTGTGGTCCTAGACTCTCCCACTAATGGATGGTGGGCCGAAGGGCCTGTTTCCTTCTTGTATCTCGAAACTAAGCTAAGAAATTCAATGTTGGAGTAGACTTGATGGGCCGAATGGCCTAATTCTGCTCCTAGCACGTGAACAGGATAGACAGGAAAAGCTGGAGTAACTCAGCGGGACAGGCAGCATCTGTGGAGAGAAGGAACGGGTGACGTCTCGGGTCGAGACCCTTCTTCAGGCTGGTTAGGGGTGAGGGAAACGAGAGTTATAGAAGAGAGACAAAGAACAACTAAAGAAACTAACGATGGTGGAGGAAACAGGCCGTTGTTAGCCCTTGAGAATTGTGGAATTCTCTGCCTCAGAGGGTGGTGGAGGCCGGTTCTCTGGATGCTTTCAAGAGAGAGCTAGATAAGGCTCTTAAAGATAGCGGAGTCAGGGGATATGGGGAGAAGGCAGGAACGGGGCACTGATTGGGGATGATCAGCCATGATCACATTGAATGGCGGTGCTGGCTCGAAGGGCCGAATGGCCTACTCCTGCACCTATTGTCTATTGTCTCTCGAGAACGTGAAGCTGGTGCAACTTGGGTGAGGGGGGGATAGAGAGAGAGGGCGAATGCCGGGGCTACCTGAAGTTTGAGAGAACAATACTCATACCACTGGGCTGGAAGCTGCCCAGGTGAAATATGAGATGCCGTTCCTCCAATTTGCATCCAGCCTCGTTCTTGACAATGGAGGTGGCCTAGGTCTGTGTGGGTAGACACATTGGAGAGAAGGACGTTTCGGGTCAAGACCCATCTTCAGGACTGGTCTGAGTGGGAATGGGAAGGGGAATTAAAGTGTTAAAGAAGGAACTGCAGATGCTGGAAAATCGAAGGTAGACAAAAATGCTGGAGAAACTCAGCGAGTGCAACAGCATCTATAGAGCGAAGGAAATAGGCAACGTTTCGGGCCGAAACCCTTCCTATTTCCTTCGCTCCATAGATGCTGCTGTACCCGCTGAGTTTCTCCAGCATTTTTGTGTACCAGGGGAATTAAAGTGTTTGGCAATCCTCTGCTCCCAGGGGCTTCCCCACCCCGCCCCCCCCCATCGCATTCCCGACAAACTTGCCTCTCTGCCCGTCCGCTGATTCCCCAGGGATGTGGGATGCTGCCTGGAGTCTTGCCCTCCACATCGACCGGAGTTCTTTCACCGTCTCCGTATGGATTCGGGGAATGTGCCGCAGGTTCAGTGCTCGAAGAAGCATGTGTTTTACCCGCTGCACCGCCCTCTCATTGCTTCTGAAAACAAATCACATAAAAAGTCCATTCCAGCATTTTGTGTTCCCTTAGAGCAATTCACCAGCATCTGCAAATCCCTTGTTTCCCCAAGTGTAGGTTCAAAATTCACGAGTGTTTATTGTCATGTGTCCCAGATAGGACAATGAAATTCTTGAAACATAGAAACATAGAAAATAGGTGCAGCAGTAGGCCATTCGGCCCGTTTAGCCAACACCGCCATTCAATATGATCACGGCTAATCATCCAAAATCAGTACCCTGTTCCTGCTTTTTCCCCACATCCCTTGATTCCGTTTGCTCGAAGAGCTGAATCTAATTCTCTTAAGAACATCCAGTGAATTGGCCTCCACTGCCTTCTGTGGCAGAGAATTCCACAGGTTCACAACTCTCTGTGTGAAAAAGCTTTTCCTCATCTCAGTCCTAAATGGCCGACCCCTTATTCTTAAACTGTGTGTGACCCCTGGCTCTGGACTCCCCCAACATGGGGAACATTTTACCTGCATTTAGCCTGTCCAATCCCTTAAGAATATTATGTTTCAAAAAGATTCCTTCTCATTTTCTAAATTCCAGTAAATACAAGCCCATTCTTTCCTCATATGTCAGTCCCACCTTCCCGGGAAGGGCCCAAGTAGGTCCAGGACTAGTACAGTACAGTACCTGTCTAACTGTTTCTTAAATGTTGCAGTAGTCCCTGCCTCAACTACCTCCTCTGGCTGCTCGTCCCACCACCATTTGTGTGAAGAAGTTACTCCTCAAATCCCTATTAAATCTTTCCCCTTCACCTAAACCTCTGTCCTCTGGTCCTCGATTCCCCTACTCTGGGCAGGAGACTCTGTGCATCTACCCGATCTATTCCTCTCATGAATTTATACACCTCTATAAGATCACCGCTCATCCTCCTGCGCTCCAGGGAATAGAGACCCAGCCTGCTCAACCTCTCCCTATAGCTCAGGTGTATGGTAAGTTCTATTAAACCTCTAGAGACCCAGCGTGGAAACAGGTCCTTCGGCCCACCGAGTCAGCAGAGGTAGATAGATTCTTGATTAGTACGGGTGTCAGAGGTTATGGGGAGATGGCAGGAGAATGGGGTTAGGAGGGAGAGATGGATCAGGCATGATTGAATGGGGGAGTAGACATGATGGGCTGAATGGCCTAATTCTGCCCCTATCCCATGATGTTATGATATACATAAGTACATTTTTTTTGCCATACAGTTCAGTTAAACATTGTCTTACATAAGCAAAGACGTACAGGTTTGTAGTTTAATTAGCTTCAGTAAATTGTAAATCGTCCCTTGTGCATAGGATAGTGGTTCTGTATGGGGTGATCGCTGTTCAGCACGGACTCGATGGGCCGAAGGGCATGTTTCTGCGCTGTATCTCTGAAGTCTAAAGTATAGGAACCCGAGGGGCAACTTTTTCCGCAGACAGGGTGGAGGGTATATGGAACGAGCTGTCGGAGGAGACATTTGGACAGGTACATGGATAGGAACGGATTAGAGGGATATTGGCCAACAGCAGGCAGTTGGGGCTTGGTCGGTGTTGGACACTTGGGCTGAAGGGCCTGCTGTATGACTCTTTCACTAAGAAGCAGGGACTGTCAAACTGTGTGGCAGCATCTGTCTCAGTGAGAGAGTGGGGACGTGTGAAGAGGATTTAAATGTCTTGGGTCCAGAGGTGTGTGTGGGACCCAGGGACTGGGAGCAACCCTTGATCCTAACTGATCGATGTCACTTAGCTGGGAAGGGTGGGGAGATGATTTGCCAGGAACCAGGAGCCTGAGCTACAGGGAGAGGTTGAGCAGGCTGGGACTTACAATACGGTAGAACTTTATCTATCCCAGGAGCGAAATTATAACCATATAACCATATAACAATTACAGCACGGAAACAGGCCATCTCGGCCCTACAAGTCCGTGCCGAACACTTATTTTCCCCTAGTCCCATCTACCTGCGCTCAGACCATAACCCTCCATTCCTTTCCCGTCCATATACCTATCCACTTTATTTTTAAATGATAAAATCGAACCTGCCTCCACCACTTCCACTGGAAGCTCATTCCACACCGCTACCACTCTGAGTAAAGAAGTTCCCCCTCATGTTACCCCTAAACTTCTGTCCCTTAATTCTGAAGTCATGTCCTCTTGTTTGAATCTTCCCTACTCTCAGTGGGAAAAGCTTGTCCACGTCAACTATGTCTATCCCTCTCATCATTTTAAAGACCTCTAGCGAGTCCCCCCTCAACCTTCTGCGCTCCAAAGAAACTGATCAGCCAACAGTCATAAGACACAACGAGATCCATGAAACGTGAAATTGAGGTGATGAGTGGAAAGGATTGGGAATAACATCGTGAGGGGAATAGATAGGGTGAATGCACAGGGCATTTTACCCAGAGTAGAGGAATCAAGAACCAGTGGACACAGGTTTGAGGTGAGAGGAAACAGATGAGGAACATGGGAGGCAACTTTTTCACACAGAGGGTGGCTGATGTACGGAATGAGCTGTCAAAGGGGGTGGTTTAGTTTAGTTTAGAGATACAGCGCAGAAACAGGCCCTTCAGCCCATGGAGTGTGTGTCGGCCTGTGATTCCCGCACATTAATGCTATCCTATACACACCAGGGACATGTTACAATTTTACTGAAGGCAATTAACCTGCACACCTGCACGTCCCCCTCCCCCTCCCCTTCCCCACCCCTCCCCCTCCTCCTTACCCCCCCCCCCCCACCCCACCCCCGCACGCTACTCCCCCTCCCCCCCCTCCTCTCACCCTCCCCCTGCCAGTGCCCCTCAAAAGCGTTACGGAGGCGCAGCGGTAGAGTTGCTGCCTCTCAGCGCCAGAAACCCAGGTTCGATTCTGACTACGAGCGCTGTCTGTATGGAGTTTGCACGTTCTCCCCGTGACCTGCGTGGGTTTTCTCTGAGACCTTCGGTTTCCTCCCACACTCCGCAGACGTGCAGGTCTGTACGTTAACTGGCTTGCGATAAATTTACATTGTCCCTAGTGTGTGTAGGATAGTGATAGTGTGCGGGGATCACAGGTCAGCACGGACACGGTGGGCCGAAGGGCCTGTTTCCACGCTGTATCTCTAAACTAAACTAAACAGTAAATCACCCACTCACTCCTGGCTAGAACATCCACAGGCATCTTTGACCAAAGATAGACACAAAATGCTGGAGTAACTCAGCGGGACAGGCAGCGTCTCTGGAGGAAAAGGAATGGGCGGTCTTTCTGGTTAGGGACCCTTCTTCAGCTTGAGTAGGAAAGAAAGTCTGAAGAAGGGTCTCGACCCGAAACGTCACCCATTCCTTCTCTCCAGGGATGCTACTTGTGCTGCTGAGTTACTCCAGCACTTTGTATCTATCTTGGACCTATCTTATGTCTGGAGAGAGTGGATGTGGAGAGGATGATTCCACTAGTGGGAGAGTCTAGGACCAGAGGGCACAGCCTCAGAATTAAAGGACGTTCCTTTAGGAAGGAGATGAGGAGGAATTTCTTTAGCCAGAAGGTTGTGAATCTGTGGAACTTGTTGCCATAGACGGCTGTGGAGGCCAATTCGATGACTATTTTTAAGGCAGAAATTGATAGATTCTTGATTACTACGGGTTATGAGGAGAAGGCAGGAGAATAGGGTTAAGAGGGAAAGATGTAGATCAGCCATGATTGAATGGTGGAGTAGACTTACATAGTAACATAGAAAATAGGTGCAGGAGTAGGCCATTCGGCCCTTCGAGCCTGCACCGCCATTCAATATGATCTTGGCTGATCATCCAACTCAGTATCTTGTACCTGCCTTCTCTCCATACCCCCTGATCCCTTTAGCCATAAGGGCCACATCTAACTGCCTCTTAAATATAGCTTAACAGAAGACTTGATGGGCCGAATGGCCTAATTCTTGCCCTGTCACTTATGAAAATAAATCTTTGTTTTAAATCAGCTTCTGCAGTTATTTGTTTCTACATTTTGGTACTCATCGCACAAAGCTGTCTGTTTCTGCCCAGCAGTGACTGCGAGAAAGGGAGAGAGACAGAGATAGAGAGAAAGGGTGAGAGAGTGATAGAGAGAGTGAGAGAGAGGGTGAGAGAGAGGAAGAGAGAGATAGAGAGAGAGATATGGAGAGGTAGATAGAAAGAGGGAAGGAGAGAGTTAGAGATGGAGAGATAGAGAGAGAGAGAGGGAGAAAGAGTGAGATAACCATATAACCATATAACCATATAACAATTACAGCACGGAAACAGGCCATCTCGGCCCTACAAGTCCATGCCGAACAAATTTTGTTCCCCTTAGTCCCACCTGCCTGCACTCGTACCATAACCCTCCATTCCCTTCTCATCCATATGCCTATCCAATTTATTTTTAAATGATACCAATGAACCTGCCTCCACCACTTCCACTGGGAGCTCATTCCACACCGCCACCACTCTCTGCGTAAAGAAGTTCCCCCTCGTATTACCCCTAAACTTCTGTCCCTTAATTCTGAAGTCATGTCAAGATAGAGAGAGAGATATGGAGAGGTAGATAGAGGTAGATAGAGAGAGGGAAGGAGAGAGTTAGAGATGGAGAGATAGAGAGAGAGAGAGGGAGAAAGAGAGAGATAGAGAGAGAGATATGGAGAGGTAGATAGAGAGAGGGAAGGAGAGAGTTAGAGATGGAGAGATAGAGAGAGAGAGAGGGAGAAAGAGAGAGATAGAGAGAGAGATATGGAGAGGTAGATAGAGAGAGGGAAGGAGAGAGTTAGAGATGGAGAGATAGAGATAGAGAGAGAGAGAGGGAGAAAGAGGGAGAAAGAGAGAAAGATGTCTATCACACATCCATGGCACCTGTCTGCTGATAACTTTGATGGCAGCCTTTGGGAGAGCAGGGATAGAGAGAGAGAGGGAAGGCAATATTTACCTGTCGGGGCCGGAAGAGGCGTGGGTGTGTCCGAGCGGCAGAGCAGACGCTGGGAAGGAATGCAATGTCCGTAGGGGTACCAGGGCAACAAAGATGATCAGGGAGATATGCCAGGAGTCCATGTTAATCCGATGCCCATCGACAGGAAGCTGATTTGTGGGTGTTGTGGGCAAGGTCACACCTGGCCGATTAACTCCGCTGGGACTGATAGTGGGAGGGGGGTAAAACGCCCAGGATAACGAGGAGAGAAAAACAAACAGGGTCGCCCACGGGAGCTGCGGAGATTAGCCGGGTCCCGCCGCGCTGGTTGAGATGAGCCGCCGCTTGCTTTCACTTGATACGCCCGTGGGACCTGCCTGGCCAGACTCTTTGGTGGGTGTTGCCTGCCTGCAGCCTGGGAAATGCTTCTTTATCTCTCCCCGCACACCCGGCCGACCTTGGGAACGCGGACATCTCTGGCTGGGAGAGGCTGCGGATTGTTGCCCACCCCCATCCTCTCCTCCGGACCCAGTGTTGAGGCTCCAGACAACATACTCCCCACACATCAGCTCCAGGTGCGAGAGGAGGAGGCCAGACTAAACACACACACACAGTCAAAACATAGCGGAGCGGAGCTGGGCCGGGCAGGTTGGCACGAGCGCCAACATCACTATCTCTCTCTCTCTCTCTATCACTATTTCCCCGCACCAGAGACCAATGCTTCCCCTTCCACCGTTTATAGACCAGTCACAGTGCAGAATGGACACAGGCCCTTCGGCCCGACTTGCCTGCGCTGACCCACATGCCCCATCTACGCTGTCTGTGGAATTCTCTGCCTCAGAGGGCGATGGAGGCCGGTTCTCTGGATGCTTTCAAGAGAGAGCTAGATAGGGCCCTTAAAAATAGCGGAGTCAGGGGATATGGGGAGAAGGCAGGAACGGGGCATTGATTGGGGATGATCAGCTATGATCATAAAAACATAGAAACATAGAAATTAGGTGCAGGAGTAGGCCTGTTGTATTAGTAAATTATTCCATTCTTGTTTATCATGTTTTTTTTTCTCTCTATTATTTTCTATGAAAAAAAATAGAAGCAGTGTCATTAAATAACTGATAATATTAGTAATGTTTGACTGATACACATGAAATGTTCTTATTATGTACTTGCTTCTAATAAAACATAGGTGCAGGAGTAGGCCATTCGGCACTTCGAGCCTGCACCGTCATTCAATATGATCATGGCTGATCATCCAACTCAGTATCCTGTACCTGCCTTCACTTCATACCCCCTGATCCCTTTAGCCACAAGGGCCACATCTAACTCCCTCTTAAATATAGCCAATGAACTGGCCTCAACTACCCTCTGTGGCAGAGAGTTCCAGAGATTCACCACTCTCTGTGTGAAAAAAGTTCTTCTCATCCCGGTTTTAAAGGATTTCCCCCTTATCCTTAAACTGTGACTCCTTGTCCTGAACTTCCCCATTGAATGGCACATTGAATGGCAGTGCTGGCTCGAGGGGCCGAATGGCCTACTCCTGCACCTATTGTCTATTGTCTCTAAGTCCCATTTCCCGCCTTCTCCCGTAATCTTTGATGCCCTTGCTGATCAAGAATCTCACTTCGGATACACCAGGACTCGTGGAAGCCACATTACGTGCAGTTCTGGTCAGTTCTGGAAGGATTTGGGGGCTTTGGAGAGGGTGCAGAGGAGGTTTACTAGAATAATCCCTGTAGACTGATCGGCGGGGGGGGGGGGGGGGGGGGTGAGAAGGATTCCACAGACTCACCACTCTTTGTGAGAAAAAGTGTTTCCTCATCTCCGTGCTAAATGGCTTACCCCTTATTCTTAAACTGTGTGTGGCCCGTGGTTCTGGACTCCCCCAACATCGGGAACATGTTTCCTGCCTCTAGTGTGTTCAAGCCCTTAACAATCTTATATGTTTCAATGAGATGCCCTCTCATCCTTCTAAACTCCAGAGTGTACAAGTCCAAATGGCCCAATTCTGCTCCTACCTTATGGTTTTACAGTCGGCACGGTGGCACAGCGGTAGAGTTGCTGCCTTACTGCATCAGAGACCCCGGGTTCGATCCTGACTACGGGTGCTGTCTGTATGGAGTTTGCATGTTCTCCGTGTGTTCACGTGGGTTTTCTCCGAATGCTCCGGTTTCCTCGACACTCCAAAGATGTACAGGTTTGCAGGCTAATTGTCTTGGTGTATGGGTAAATTGTCCCTAGTGTGTGTAGGTAGTGTGAATATGTGGGGATCGCTGGTCGGCACGGACTCGGTGGGCCGAAGGGCCTGTTCCCACACTGTATATCTAGACTCTAATTCACCTCTGTAACAGTGACACCCTCACAGCTCTGCCACAGTGACACCCACTGTACCTGCTCAGATGACATTGGAAGCACATCTGTAATACACAGGGAATATCAATGGGCAGCGGGCAGGTGCTATAGACCTTCAAAGGAAGGTAGTGCTCCCGTCCCCACGAGTCTCGGGCAGAAGGGGCTCGTCAACCTGGGAAGGCAGTCCATCTAGGGGAGGGAAAACTCTGATTTAAAACCTCCACTGCCTTGTGGCCACATCCAGTCACGGAATAGGCTCCTGGAGTAAACCTCAAGAAAATCCATAGTCGGAGCCCCTTATGCCCCCGTCCCACTTAGGAAACCTGAACGGAAACCTCTGGAGACTTTGCTCCCCACCCAAGGTTTCCGTGCGGTTCCCGGAGGTTGCAGGTGGTTGCCGGAGGTTGCAGGTAGTGGAAGTGGGTAGGGAGACTGAGAAAAACCTCTGGGAACCTCACGGAAACCTTGGGTGGGGCACAAAGTCTCCAGAGGTTTCCGTTCAGGTTTCCTAAGTGGGACAGGGGGCATAAGGCAGTTTGTCGCTGTCCACAACCTCACTCTGGCAGCTCCTGCCACGGCGCTGGTGCCAAACTGTAACGGCCCTGCTGTTCCTTTGGATCGATCAGCGACGTGGAGAGGGGGGACGTGCTGAGGGGGCAACAGCCTGTCCTCCATATGACATCGCCCAGGATGGGGCTAGTGTAGCTGGGACATGTTCGCTGGCATGGGCAAGTTGGGCCGAAGGGCCTGTTTCCGCGCTGTATCACTCTATGACTATGACTCAAGGGAAGATAAGTGGTGATCTTTCTAGTTTTTAGTTTTGGAGATAGAGCATAGAAACAGGCCTCAATGGGCTTGCCCCCACCTACATCAAAAGTCTGCTCACCCACCACACCACCTCCAGGTCCCTCAGACCAGCCGACTTGGGGCTGCTGAACATCCCGCGGTCTAGGCATGGAACGGCATCCCTCTTCCCATCAGAACTGCCCCCTCCATCGACTCCTTTAAGTCGAGACTTAAAACTCATCTTTACTCTCAAGCCTTTCTTGACATCCTCTGAGCGAGGGCTATGTGGGTGTATTGATGTATGTACTTATTCTATGAACCAATGTTGTATAACATTAGTACCTCCACCAATGTAAAGCACTTTGATCAACGAGAGTTGTTTTTTAAATGTGCTATAGAAATAAAAGTGAGTTGAAATAAAAAATACTCAGCGGCGGTGGGAAGCATCTTGTCGGGAAATATTACAATCCGGTTTGGGAATTGCTCTGCCCAGGACAAGAAGGCTCTGCAGAGAGTAGTGTGTTCGGCCGAACGCACTATGGGAACTTCACTCACCCCCCTGCAGGAACTATACATCAGGAGGTGCAACTCCAGAGCCAATAAAATAATGGGAGACCCCTTCCACCCCTGCAACGGACTGTTCCAGCTGCTACGGTCAGGCAAACGCCTCCGTTGCCATGCTGTGAGAACGGAGAGGTTGAGAAGGAGTTTCTTCCCAGAGGCCATTCGGACTGTAAACTCCTATCTCACCAGGGACTAACTTTACTGAACCACTCTACTGCTTTTTTTTTTTTAATTGCTGTGTTTTTCCCTTTTTCCTTCCACCCACAATATTTAATATGTAAAATAATATGTGATTCTGTTCCATTCTGTTTGTAGTTTGTTTGGTTGTTTGTTTGTTTGTCTTTTTGCACAAAGTCCGCGAGCATTGCCACTTTTCATTTCACTGCACATCTCGTATGTGTATGTGACGAATATACTTGACTTGACTTGACTCCACCAAGTCTGCGCCGACCAGCGATCCCCGTACACTAGCACTAAAGCGCACATGAGGGACAATTTATGATTTTCACCGAAGCCAACTAACCGACAAACCTGCACGTCTTTGTGGGAGGAGACCAGAGCACCCGGAGAAAACCCACATGGTCACAGGGAGAATGTATAATCTCTGTACAGACAGCATCCGTAATCAAGATTGAAGCCAGGTCTCTGGCGCTGTGAGGCAGCAAACTACCGCTGCATCTCCCGCTGCGACACGCTGCTGCCCCTTGTAGAGGTGTCTAAAATCATGAGAGGCAGAGATAAGGTGGACAGTCACAGTCATTTCCCCATGGGTAGGGGTGTTTACATCTAAAGGGCAGAGGTTTAAAGTGAAAAGGAAAAGAGTTAAAAGGGGTAACTTGTTCACACAGAGAGTGGTGGGTATTTGGAACTAGTTGAGGCTGGTTCAATAGCAATATTTAAAACTCATTTAATTAGGTTTAGTTTAGAGATATAGCATGGAAACAGGCACTTTGGCCCACTGAGTCCACATCGACCAGCGATCCCCGCACATTAACACTGTCCTACACACACTAAGGACAATTTACACTTAGACAAAGTATACAAACCCAAGCCAATTAACCTACAAACCTGTACGCCTTTGGAGTGTGGGAGGAAACAGATGATCTCGGCGAAAACCCACGCGGTCACGGGGTGAACGTGCAAACTCCTGACAGGCAGCGCCCGTAGTCGGGATCGAACTCGCCCATTTGTACAGGTTTGTGGATAAGAAAGGTTTTAACACTTGTTACACACGTTTTCTCACAGAGAGCGGTGAGTCTGTGGAATTCTCTGCCTCAGAGGGCGGTGGAGGCCGGTTCTCTGGAAGCTTTCAAGAGAGAGCTAGATAGGGCTCTTAAAAACAGCGGAATCAAGAGATACAAAGTGCTGGAGTAACTGAGAGGGTCATAGATAGAGTGAATGCACAGAGTCTTTTACCAGGATAGGGGAATCAAGAACTTGGGAGCATAGGTTTGTGAAGGGAAATATTTAGTAGGAACCTGAAGGACATCTTTATGCCTCAGAGGGTTGGTGGGTATATGGAACGAGCTGCCAGAGGAGGTAGTTGAGGCAGGTTCAAAATCATGAGAGGAATAGACTCACAGAGTCTCTTGCCCAGAGTGAGGGGAATCGAGAACCAGGCAACCAGTAGGTTTAAGGTGAGGGGGGAAAGATTAAATAGGGGTAACATTTCCAAGCAAAGGCTGGTAGGTGTATGGAATGAGTTGCTGGAGGCAGTGGTTGAGGCAGGTACTATCGCAGTGTTTAAGATACTTTTTTACAGATGCATGGATAGGACATGTTTAGAAGGATATGAGCCTAATATTTGCCATAGAGGGAGTACAGAGAAGGTTCATCCTGGGATGGCAGGACTTTCATATGAAGAAAGACTGGACAGACTTGGCTTGTACTCGCTAGAATTTAGAAGATTGAGGGGGGATCTTATAGAAACGTACAAAATTCTTAAGGGGTTGGACAGGCTAGATGCAGGAAGATTGTTCCCGATGTTGGGGAAGTCCAGAACAAGGGGTCACACAGTTTAAGGATAAGAGGGAAGTCTTTTAGGACCTAGATGAGAAAATCATTTTTTACACAGAGAGTGGTGAATCTGTGGAATTCTCTGCCACAGAAGGTAGTTGAGGCCAGTTCATTGGCTATATTTAAGAGGGAGTTAGATGTGGCCCTTGTGGCTAAAGGGATCAGGGGGTATAGAGAGAAGGCTGGGATGGGATACTGAGTTGGATGATCAGCCATGATCATATTGAATGGCGGTGCAGGCTCAAAGAGCTGAATGGCCTACTCCTGCACCTAATTTCTATGTTTCTATGTGTATGTTTCTAAACCTGTATGCCTTCCGAGTACGGCAGGAAACTGGAGCACCCGGGGAAAACCCACGCGGACCCCACAGGGAGAAGGTACAAGCTCCGCGCAGGCAGCACCCGTAGTCAGGATCGAACCTGGGCCTCTGGCGCTGTGAGGCATCAGTTCTACTGCTGCGTCACCAGTGCTGGGGATACTGCATTGTTGCTCGATAGGATTCAGTTGCGAATGGATCACAATGTCTAACTCCGTCAATGATACAAAACTTGGCAATAATCCCAAACCATTGCAGGAGGATACAGGCTGCTGGAGTGAATGTGGGGACAGGCTTGAGCTGTCGGAAGAATATAGGGCATAGCCTTATACGGTGAGGAGACCAACGTTTAAAGGAGATATGCAGGGCAAGTTTTTTTTAATTGAGAGTAGTGGGTATTTGGAACGCACTGCCAGGGGTGGCGGTGGCCACAGATACGACAGGGGCGTTTAAGAAACTTTTAGGTAGACACATGGATATGTAGGAAATGGATAGATTTGGACCTCGGACAAGCAGAGGAGGTTAGTTTAACTTGGCCTCGAGGTCAGCATAGATAGCTTGAGCCGAAGGGCCTGTTCTTACAAAACGTACAAAATTCTTAAGGAGTTGGACAGGCTAGATGCAGGAAGATTGTTCCCGATGTTGGAGAAGTCCAGGACACAGTTTAAGGATAAGGGGGAAGTCTTTTTGTACCGAGATGAGAGAAGAAAATTTCTCACAGAGAGTGGTGAATCTGTGGAATTCTCTGCCACAGAAGGTAGTTGAGGCCACAGTTCGTTGGCTATATTTAAGAGGGAGTTAGATGTGGCCCTTGTGGCTGAAGGAATCAGGGGGTATGGAGAGAAGGCAGGGATGGGATACTGAGTTGGATGATCAGCCATGATCATATTGAATGGCGGTGCAGGCTCGAAGGGCCGAATGGCCTACTCCTGCACCTATTTTCTATGTTTCCTGTGCTGTAGAATGAGTTTAGTTTAGTTTAGTTTTTGTTTTAATTTTAGTTCTAGTTTAGTTTGGAGATACAGCACGGGACTAGCCCTTCGGCCCATCGAGTCCGTACCGACCAGCGAGCCCCGCACACTAACTCTACCCTAATCACACTAGGGACAATTTACAATTTTACCAAGCCAATTAGCCTGCAAACCTTTACGTCTTTGGAGTGTGGGAGGAAACCGGAGCGCCCGGTGTGAACCCACGCAGGTCACAGGGAGAAACACACAAACCCCATACAGACAGCACCCGTGGTCAGGATCGAACCCTGGTCTCTGGTGCTGTAAGGCAGCAACTCTACCGCTGCACCACTGTGCTGCCCTCTTGTTCAAAGGGGGTGCAGGAACACAGGGAGTGGGTGTATAGTTTAGTTTGGAGATCCATCATGGAAAAAGGCCCTTCGGCCCATCAAGTTCATGCTGACACATTCACACTAGCTCCAGGGAGCACACATTTGCTTCAACTCCATACATATTTGCGGCGATATACAAAGGCCAATTAACCTACAAACCTACGTGACTTCGGGATCTGGGATGAAACCGGAGCACCCGGAGGAAGCCCACGCAGTCACAGGGGGAACGTGCAAACTTCACGGCACTGTTGCACAGTTGTAGAGTTCCTACCTACCAGCGCCAGAGAACCAGGTTCGATCCTGACTACGGGTGCTGTCTGTACGGATTTATATGCATTCTCTCGGTGACCTGAGTGGGCTTTCTCCGGGTGCTCTGGTTTCCTCCCACACTCCAAAGACATGCAGATTTGTAGGTTAATTGGCTTCAGTAGAAATTGTAAACTTGTCCCGAGTGTACAGGATAGCATTAGTGTACGGGTCGGCACGGGCATGGTGGGCCGAAGGGCCTGTTTTCACCCTGTATCTCTAACGTCTAAAGGCTAAAGTCTAATGCAGAGACAGAAATGGATGTTAGGATCGAAACTTGGCGTCCTGCGCTGTGATGCAGAGGCTTTAGTAGAAGATAGAAGATTTTGTAAGAGAGGGTTGATGAAGAGATCGATAGGTACTGACTATTCCTGGTTTTAACAAGCATGGAGTATAAGAGCAGGGAGTCTTTGTAAAATGGAGATGCATTAAACTGCAGATGCTGGAATCTTGAGCAATACAAAAATTATTTGCCACAGAAGGCGGTGGAGGTCAAGTCAATGTATATTTATAAGACAAGAATTGATGGATTCTTGATTAGTACGAATGTCAGGGGTTACAGGGAGGAGAATGGGGTTAGCAGGGAGAGATAGAACAGCCATGAATGTACACGATGGGCCAAATGGCCCAATTCTGTTCCTATTACTTATGAAATGATCTTAAAAGAGATATCGAAACTAAAGCCAAACTATGAGCGGCACAGTGGTGCAACGGTAGAGTTGCAGCCTTACAGCGCTTGCAATGCCGGAGACCGTGGTTCGATCCCGACTACGGACGCTGTCTGTACGGAGTTTGCACGTTTTGCCCGTGACTACGTGGGTTTTCTCCGAGATCTTCGGATTCATCCCACACTCCAAAGACGTACAGGTTTGCAGGTTAATTGGCTTGGTGTGAGTGTAAATTGTCCCTAGCGTGTGTCGACAGTGTTAATATGCGGAGATCGCTGGTCGGCGCGGACACGGTGTTTCCACGCTGTATCTCAAAGAACAAAATGCTGGAAGAACCCAACGGGTCAGACAGCATCTGTGGAGGGAAATGGACAGTCGACGTTTTGGGTTGGAGCTCTTCCTCAGGTGAATGGAGTGATGGGGACAAAGCTGGAGAAGAGCAGTGGGGGCAGGACAAAGCCTGGCTAGTGATAGATGGACATAAAACGCTGGAGTAACTCAGAGGACAGGCAGCATCTCTGGAGGAATAGATGACGTTTGGGTTCGAGACACTTCTTCCAGCTGAGAGTCGGGGAGAGGGAAACTAGAGGAATGAAGAGGTACAACGAACAAATTCATGAAAAACATGCAAAAGGACAAATCAAAGCCAGCAATTTTCGTTATTTTGTTCTCTCTCCCTCTTCAGATCTTTAGTTTCCCTCTCCCCTGACTCTCAGCCTGAAGAAGGGTCTTGACCCAAAATGTCACCTGTTTCTGTTCTCCAGAGATGCTGCCTGACCCGCTGAGTTACTCCAGCATTTTGTGTCTATCTTTGGTGTAAACTGGCATCTGCAGTTCCTTCTTACACGAGTGATAGGTGGATACAGGTGAGGGGTGGGGGGGGGTACTTAGGAACAGCAAATTGATGGAGTAAGTTACAAAGGTGTAATGCCCCTGTCCCACTTAGGAAACCTGAACGGAAATCTCTGGAGACTTTACGCCCCACCCAAGGTTTCCGTGCAGTTCCCGGAGGTTGCAGGTGGTTGCCGGAGGTTGCAGGTGGTTGCCGGAGGTTGCAGGTGGTTGCCGGAGGTTGCAGGTGGTTGCTGGAGGTTGCAGGTGGTTGCCGGAGGTTGCAGGTGGTTGCCAGAGGTTGTAGGTGGTTGCCGGAGGTTGCAGGTGGTTGCTGGAGGTTGCAGGTGGTTGCTGGAGGTTGCAGGTGGTTGCTGGAGGTTGCAGGTGGTTGCCGGAGGTTGCAGGGAGTGGAAGCAGGTAGGGAGACTGACAAAAACCTCGGGGAACCTCCGGGAACCGCACGGAAACCTTGGGTGGGGCGCAAAGTCTCACAGAGGTTTCCGTTCAGGTTTCCTAAGTGGGACAGGGGCATTATTAGAGGATGTCATATAAACTGGTGTGAATTATAAAGCCAGAGGGATAGGCGGGGAGGGGGAAGCAAAATGGAGTGAGATGAGCCTATGGAAGAGGGGAAAGGAGCATTGTGCCTCGGAGGAGATGGGAGATGGAGGGCGAAATGTGTTTGTACTGGAGTCTGCTCGTCACATTGTAGAAATATTTTGGAGGTGTCAGAGAGGGTTGGGAATAGATTGAAGACAATGGCTCCTGGAAAATGGTGGCACGGTGGCGCTGCGGAGGAGCTGCTGCCTCACAGCGCACGAGACCGGGGTTCGATCCTGACCACGCTCTCCCTGTGACCACGTGGGTTTCCTCCAGGTGCTAGGGTCTCCTCACACACTCCAAAGACCAAACGTTTGTAGGTTAGTTGGCTTTGGTTAAATTGTGAATTGCCCCAAGTGAGTGGGATAGAACTAGTGTACGGGGTGATCGCTGGTTGGCACGGACCGCGAGCCAAAGGGCCTGTGTCCACGCTGTGTCGCTAAAGTATAGAAAGCATTAATTAAAGAGGCTGAGACTGTTTTCTTCAGAAACTAAAGGGTTGAGGTGGGATTGGATGATCATAAGTACTTGGAGCAGAATTAGACCATTCGGCCCATCAAGTCTACTCCGGCATTCAATCACGGATGATCTATCTTTCTCTCTCAACCCCATTCTCCTGCCTTCTCCCCATAACCCCTGACATCCGTACTAATCAAGAATCTATCTATCTCTGCCTTAAAAATATCCATTGACTTGGTCTCCACAGCCGTCTGTGGCAATGAATTCTACAGAGTCACCACCCTCTGCTAAAGAAATTCCTCCTCATCTCCTTTCTAAAGTTTTGTCCCTTTATTTTGAGGCTGTGGCCTCTGGTCCTAGACTCTCCCACTAGTGGAAACATCCTCTCCACATCCACTCTATCCAGGCCTTTCACTATTCGTTAAGTTTCAATGAGGTTCCCCCTCATCCTTCTACTAACCTGATAGAAGTTGGTTTGACAGAGTGGATGTTGTGACCAAGAACTAATAGAAACAAATGCAATTCTTCAGGGATTGGACAGGCTAGATGTAGGAAAAATGTTGCCCATGTTGGGGGAGTCCAGAACCAGGGGTCACACACAGTTTAAGAATAAGGGGTCGGCCATTTAGGACTGAGATGAGGAAAAACCTTTTCACCCAGGGAGTTGTGAATCTGTGGAATTCTCTGCCACAGAAGGCAGTGGAGGCCGATTCACTGAATGTATTCAAGAGAGAGTTAGATTTAGCTGTTAGGGCTAATGGAATCAAGGGATATGGGAGAAAGCAGGAACGGGGTACTGATTGTGGATGATCGGCCGTGATCATATTGAATGGCGGTGCTGGTTCGAAGGGCCGAATGGCCTATTCCTGTAGCTACTTTCTATGTTTTTTAATGTGGAACATAGAACAGCACAGCATAGGAACAGGCCCTTCGGCCCACAATGTCTGTGCTGAACATGAATCTCCGCTGCCCGCACGTGATCCATATCCCGCAAACCCATGTCCCTATTTAAAAGCCTCTTAAACACCACTATCGTACCTGCCTCCACCATCACCCCTGGCAGCGCGTTCCACGCACCCACCACCCTCTGTGTAAAAGAGCCTTTCTCCACGCATCTCCTTTAAACCTTGCCGTCAAGTCTTAGAATAGTTCTGAGATACAACAATTGGCTGGAAACAGGCCCTTCGACCCATCGAGTCTGCACCGACCAGTGATCCCCAGCGATATTAACACTGCCCTACACACACACACACACGAGGGATTATTTAAATGAATTTCATTCACACCAAGACAATTAACCTGCAAACCTGTACGTCTTTGGAGTAACATAGAAACATAGACATAGAAATTAGGTGCAGGAGTAGGCCATTCGGCCCTTCGAGCCTGCACCGCCATTCAATATGATCATGGCTGATCATCCAACTCAGTATCCCGTACCTGCCTTCTCTCCATACCCTCTGATCCCCTTAGCCACAAGGGCCACATCTAACTCCCTCTTAAATATAGCCAATGAACTGGCCTCGACTACCCTCTGCGGCGGAGAGTTCCAGAGATTCACCACTCTCTGTGTGAAAAAAGTTCTTCTCATCTCGGTTTTAAGGGATTTCCCCCTTATCCTTAAGCTGTGACCCCTTGTCCTGGACTTCCCTAACATCGGGAACAATCTTCCTGCATCTAGCCTGTCCAACCCCTTAAGAATTTTGTAAGTTTCTATAAGATCCCCACTCAATCTCCTAAATTCTAGAGAGTATAAACCAAGTCTATCCAGTCTTTCTTCATAAGACAGTCCTGTCATCCCAGGAATCAGTCTGGTGAACCTTCTCTGTACTCCCTCTATGGCAATAATGTCCTTCCTCAGATTTGGAGACCAAAACTGTACGCAATACTCCAGGTGTGGTCTCACTAAGATCCTGTACAACTGCAGTAGACTATACTGCTCCTATACTCAAATCCTTTTGCTATGAAAGCTAACATACCATTCGCTTTCTTCACTGCCTGAGTGTGGGAAGAATCCGAAGATCTCAGAGAAAACCCACGCAGGTCACGGGGAAAACGTACAAAGTGCGTACCTGTGGTCGGGATCAAACCGTGGTCACTGGCGCTGTAAGGCAGCAACTCTACCACTGTGCCACCATGCTGCAATCTTGGAACAGACATTCTCTATATAACTATCTTAGCAGCATCCTGGTAAACCCCCTCCTGAGAGTCTCTCGATCTTTCTTTTAAATGGGGGCAACCAGACTGCACAACATATAGCAGGTGCAGCCAAACCAATGTGTTATAGAACTGCATAATGACTTCCTGACTCCAATATCCAATGCCCTGGAACATCAGTCTGAAGAAGGGTTTTGGCCCGAAACGTTGCCTATTTCCTTCGCTCCTTAGATGCTGCTGCACCCGCTGAGTTTCTCCAGCACCTTTGTCAACCTGGAACGATGATGGCAGACATAACATAAGCCTTGTTTACCACTCCATCAACTTGTGTTGCCACTTCTAGGGGGGCGTGGATTTGGACCCTGAGATCCACAGAACGGCACAGTGGTGCAGCGGTAGAGTAGCTGCCTCACAGCATCAGAGTCCCGGGTTCGATCCCGGCCTCGGGTGCTGTTTGTACGGAGTTTGTATGTTCCCCCCTGCGACCACGTGGGTTTTCTCCGGGTGCTCTGGTCTCCTCCCACACTACAATGACGTACAGGTTTGTAGGTATTATATTGTCCTGAGTGTGTACAGTACGGGCAATCGTTGATTAGCATGGACTAGGTGGGCCGAATGGCCTGTTTCCATGCTGTATCTCTATCTATCCATCTGTACGCCAATGACGTCTTCAACCCTCTAACAATTCATACTTACTCAGATTAAAAGCACATCCATTTCTGTAGCTGATGTGAATCCCTCTGGCAACCGGGAGTATTGCGTACAGTTTTGGTCTCCTAATCTGAGGAAAGACATTCTTGCCATAGAGGGAATACAGAGAAGGTTCACCAGACTGATTCCTGGTATGTCAGGACTTTCATATGAATAAAGACTGGATAGACTCGGCTTGTACTCGCTAGAATTTAGAAGATTGAGGGGGGATCTTATGGAAACGTACAAAATTCTTAAGGGGTTGGACAGGCTAGATGCAGGAAGATTGTTCCCGATGTTGGGGAAGTCCAGAACAAGGGGTCACAGTTTAAGGATAAGGGGGGAAATCTTTTAGGACCGAGATGAGGAAAACATTTTTCACACAGAGAGTGGTGAATCTGTGGAACTCTCAGAGTTCATTGGCTATATTTAAGAGGGAGTTAGATGTGGCCCTTGTGGCTAAATGGATCAGGGGGTATGGAGAGAAGGCAGGTACAGGATACTGAGTTGGATGATCAGCCATGATCATATTGAATGCTCGAAGGGCCGAATGGCCGAATGGCCTACTCCTGCACCTATTTCCAATGTTTCTATGTTTCTAACTTGTTTAGTTTAGTTCAGAGTTGCAGTGCAGAAACAGGCCCTTCAGCCCACGGGGTCCATCCTTGCACAGTAACACTACCCTACACTCACTGGGAACAATTTACATTTACACCAAGCCAATTAACCTAAGGGGCGTGTATAATGTAAGGGGGAAACAATGAAAAAAGATGCAATACAGAATTCTTTAATGTGGTTGGAATCTGCTTGTGTTATAGGGTGCAGGGAGGAATTGCAGATGCTGGTTTAAACCGAAGATAGACACAAAAAGCTGGAGTAACTCAGCAGGTCAGGCAGCATCCCTGGAGAATATGAATACAGGTAGGTGACATTTCACGTCGAGACTCTTCTTCAGGCAGAATCAGGAGAAAGGGAAACAGGAGATATAAACGGTGATGTCGGTGAGAGAGTACAGAGGAGATTTACTAGAATGTTGCCTGGGTTTCAGCAACTAAGTTACAGAGAAAGGTTGAACAAGTTAGGTCTTTATTCTCTGGAGCGCAGAAGGTCAAGGGGGGACTTGATAGAGGTCTTTAAAATGATGAGAGGGATAGACAGAGTTGACGTGGAGAAGCTTTTCCCATTGAGAGTAGGGAAGATTCAAACAAGAGGACATGATTTGAGAATTAAGGGACAGAAGCTTAGGGGTAACATGAGGGGGAACTTCTTTACTCAGAGAGTGGTAGCTGTGTGGAATGAGCTTCCAGTGGAAGTGGTGGAGACAGGTTCGATTTTATCATTTAAAAATAAATTGGATAGTTATATGGATGGGAAAGGAATGGAGGGTTATGGTCTGAGTGCAGGTAGATGGGACTAGGTGAGAGTAAGTGTTCGGCACGGACTAGAAGGGCTGAGATGGCCTGTTTCCGTGCTGTAATTGTTATATGGTTATATGTGGAGAGATGAATGAAAGATTGTTAGCCATGGGCTCGGTGAAAACTAGTTACATGCAATATGTCTCAACAGGACAACTATGAAACTAGTCTTGGGTGGAGGAGGGTCCACAGAGAGAGGGGATGCAAATGTTACTTGAAGTTAGAGGAATTAGTGTTCATACCGCTGTGCTGTAAGCTGCCCAAGCCATATATGAGGCGCTGTTCCTCCATTTTGTGTTTGGCCCCACTCTGACACTGAGATCAAGTTGTTTTGTGTCTGTGGAGAGTGGTTCCCTTGTCACTACGAGGGCATTTAGTAGATCTCTAGGGAGGAAAAATTAACAAGGGCATGGAGATGGGGCTTGCAGGTGAAGCAAGCAAGTTGTTCTTTCATTTAACATAGAAATCCAGCATGGAAACAGGCCCTTTGGCCTACCGAGTCCATGTCAACCTGTTCACACCAGTTCTATTTGTTCCCACTTTCTCATCCACATTGGAGACTATTTTATTTTACACAGACGCCAATTAACCTCCAAAACTAGTATGCATGTTGTCTTAGATTTAGGAGGAAACCCATGCGGTCTCAGGGAGAACAGGCAAACTCCACACAGACAGACAGCACCCGAGGTCAGTATCGAACCCTGGCCTTTGGCACCATGAGGCAGCAGCACTACCAGCTGTGCCTCTGTGCCACTGTTGCAGAGTGAGAAGGGGGTGAGCCACGGTCTATCCTTGATCGGACTTTGCTGGCTTCACCTTGCACTAAATACTATTCCCTTATCACGTATCTGTACACTGTAAATGGCTCGGTTGTAATCATGCATTGTCTTTCTGCTGACGAGACCACACCACAAAAACCTTTCAATACAAGTGCCAGGAAACTGAACGGGCCTGAAGTGAAGGCTCCCAGGCAAGCAGTGAGAGTGGTGGGTGCATGGAACGAGCTACAAGGGGTTTGTGGTGGTGGAGGCAATTATGATAGTGGCCTTTTCGATCGGCAGATAGATATTCTTGATTAGTGAGGGCGTCAAAGGCTATGGGGAGAAGGCAGGAGAATGGGGTGGAGAGGTAAAGATAGATCAGCCACGACCACGAGTCATAGTCTGATACAGCATGGAAACAGGCCCTTCGGCCCAACTTGCCCACACCGGCCAACATGTCCCAGCTATACTAGTCCCACCTGCCTGCTTTGGTCCATATCCCTCCAAACCTGTCCTATCCATGTACCTGTCTAACTGTTTCTTAAATGTTGATATAGTCCCAGCCTCAACTACCTCCTCTGGCAGCTCGTTCCATACACCCACCTGTGTGAAAAAGTTACCCCTCAGATTCCTATTAAATGTTTTCCACTTCACCTTCAACCTCTGTCCTCTGACCCTTGATTCACCTACTCGAGACAAGAGACTCTGCGTCTACCCGATCTATTCCTCTCATGAGCTTATAGGCCTCTGTAAGATCGCCCCATGTCCTCCTGCTTCCTGTGATCGGATGGCAGAGTTGGCAGAACGTTTCAGAAACAGTTAGACAGGTACACAGATAGGACAAGTTTGGAGGGATATGGGCCAAGCGCAGGCAGGTGGGGCTAGTGTAGCTGGGACATGTTGGCCGGTGTGGGCAAGTTGGGCCGAAGGGCCTGTTTCCACACTGTATCACTCCATCTAATTGACCCAATGGGCCAAATGAGCTGATTCTACTCCTGTATCTTGTGCTCTTATGTTTAGGGAATGGTTTTTAAAACTCTAGGACTGCGAATCAGTAAGTTTCAAGGTTCATGCAGAGAAAAAAAAAGAGATAATGATGGGCGGAAAGTTCAGATGCTAAATTGGAGGGGGTGGATTTCAGTATCATTAGACAGGGCAGAATAAAAATAGATTGGGAACAGGGCCATGCATGCAGGTGAGACTCCATGTGACAAGTGGGAGTTATTCAAATGTGAAATAGTGTGAGTTCAGGGTCGACGTGTTCCTGTTAGGGTGAATGGAAAGGCAAACAATGCGAGGAGATCAGGATATCGAGATATTGAGTACTGGATAAAGAGAGAATATAGACCATGTCTGGCATTTAATGCAGACAAATGTGAGGTGTTGCATTTTGGAAAGTTTAACATGGGCAGTCGAACACATGCAGCGAATGCTAGGGTGCTGGGTAGTGTTGCAGAGGGGTGCAGGTGCATGGTTCCTTGAAGGTGGAGTCGCAGGTAGATCGGGTGGTCATAAAGGCTTTTGGCACATTGCCCTTCCATCAGCCAGAATATTGAGTATCGGAGTTTCGAGTTCATGTTGCAGTTGTATAAGACGTTGGTGAGGCCGCATTTAGGCTATTGTGTTCAGTTCTGGGCACCGTGTGGTCGGAAAGATGTTGCCAAGCTGGAAAGGGTGCAGAGAAGATTTACGAGGATGTTGGCAGGACTGGAGGGTCTGAGGTTGAGCAGGCTGGGACTCTATTCCTTGGAGCGCAGGAGGATGAGGGGTGATCTTATAGAGGTGTATAATATCATGAGAGGAATAGATCGGGTAGATGCACAGAGTCTCTTGTAAGTGAATCGAGAACCAGAGGATACAGGTTTAAGGTGAAACATAGAAACATAGAAAATAGGTGCAGGAGTAGGCCATTCGGCCCCTCGAGCCTGCACCGCCATTCGATATGATCATGGCTGATCATCCAACTCAATATCCCATCCCTGCCTTCTCTCCATACCCCCTGATCCCTTTAGCCACAAGGGCCACATCTAACTCCCTCTTAAATATAGCCAATGAACTGTGGCCTCAACTACCTTCTGTGGCAGAGAATTCCACAGATTCACCACTCTCTGTGTAAAAAATGATTTTCTCATCTCGGTCCTAAAAGACTTCCCTCTTATCCTTAAACTGTGACCCCTAGTTCTGGACTTCCTCAACATCGGGAATAATCTTCCTGCATCTAGCCTGTCCAACCCCTTAAGAATGTTGTAAGTTTCTATAAGATCCCCCCCTCAATCTTCTAAATTCTAGCGTGAAGGGGAAAAGATTCAATCGGAATCTGAGGGGTAACTTTTCCACTCAAAGGCTAGTGGTGGGTGTATGGAACAGTTAGTACCAGAGGAGGTAGTTGAGGTTGGGACTATCCCAACATTTAAGAAACAGTTAGCAGGTACATGGACAGGACAGGTTTGGAAGGATATGGACCAAACGCGGGCAGGAGGGACTAGTGTAGCTGGGACATGTGTGGGCAAGTTGGGCCGATGTGGGCAAGTTCCACACTGTATCACTCTATGACTCTATGTGGCACCTTGGGTGATTTGTAGGAGAGGAGTAAACTCTGAACTCTGAACTGAAGACTGACTTGTCTTGGGTGCATGAGGAACTTTGAGCTTTGTCTTGGAGTTTTCTCTGCACCATATTAGGTGTTTTATTTTAGTTTACTTTAGTTTAGAGATACTGGGAGGAACAGGCCCTTCGGCCCAACTTGCCCACACTGGTAAACATATCCCAGCTACACGTCCCACCTGCCCGTGTTTGGTCCGTATCCTACCAAACCTGTCCTATCCATGTACCTGCCTAACTGTTTCTTAAATGAGTCGGCGCCAACCAGCAATCATCCTGTACATTAGCACTATCCTACACACACTAGGGACAATTTAGATTTTTTACCAAAGCCAAATTAACCTGCAGACCTGATCGTCTTTGGAGTATGGGGCGAAATCGGAGCACCCGGGCAAAACCCACGCGATCACACTGCGGAGGGTATTGAAATTTCCAAGACTTTGAAATTGACAAGGCATTGACATTGACAGGGCATTGACATTGACAAGGCATTGACATTGACAGGGCATTGACATTGACAGGGCATTGACATTGACAGGGCATTGACATTAACACGGCATTGACATTGACAGGGCATTGACATGGACAAGGCATTGACATTGACAAGGCATTGACATTGACAAGGCATTGACATTGACAGGGCATTGACGGACAAGGCATTGACATTGACAAGGCATTGACATTGACAGGGCATTGACGGACAAGGCATTGACATTGACAAGGCATTGACGGACAAGGCATTGACATTGACAAGGCATTGACATTAACAAGGCATTGACATTGACAAGGCATTGACGGACAAGGCATTGACATTGACAAGGCATTGACATTGACAGGGCATTGACATTGACAGGGCATTGACATTGACAAGGCATTGACATTGACAGGGCATTGACATTGACAGGGCATTGACATTGACAAGGCATTGACATTGACAGGGCATTGACATTGACAAGGCATTGACATTGACAGGGCATTGACATTGACAAGGCATTGACATTGACAGGGCATTGACATTGACAAGGCATTGACATTGACAGGGCATTGACATTGACAAGGCATTGACGGACAAGGCATTGACATTGACAGGGCATTGACATTGACAAGGCATTGACATTGACAGGGCATTGACATTGACAGGGCATTGACATTGACAGGGCATTGACATTGACAAGGCATTGACATTGACAAGGCATTGACAGTGACAGGGCATTGACATTGACAGGGCATTGTCATTAGAGTCATAGAGTCATACAGCGTTGAAACAGGCCCTTCAGCCCACCTTGCCCCCACCGGCCAACATGTTCCATTACTTTAGTCCCACCTGCCTCTAAACCTGTCCTATTCATGTACCTGTCTAAATGTTAACGTGCCTCAACTACTTCCTCCGGCAGCTCGTTCCATACACCCACCACCCTTTGTGTGAAAAAGTTACCCCTCAGGTTTCTATTAAATCTTTCCGCCTTCACCTTAAACCTGGTTCTCAATTCCCTTACTCTGGGCAGGAGCCTATGTGTGTCTGTCTACCCAATCTATTCCGCTCATGATTTTGTACACCTCTATAGATTCACTGCTCATGCACCAAGGAATAGAGTCCCAGTCTGCTCAGCCTCTCCCTGTAGCTCAGGCCATCGAGTCCTGGCAACATCTTCTTAAATCTTCTCTGCACCCTTTCCTGCTTGACACCCATAGAAACATAGAAAATAGGCGCAGGAGGAGGCCATTCGGCCCTTCGAGCCAGCACCGCCATTCATTGTGATCATGGCTGATTGTTCCCTATCAATAACCCGTGCCTGCCTTCTCCCCATATCCCTTGACTCCACTAGCCCCTAGAGCTCTATCTAACTCTCTCTTAAATCCATCCAGTGATTTGGCCTCCACTGCCCTCTGAATTCCACAAATTCACAACTCTCTGAGTGAAAATGTTTTTTCTCACCTCAGTCTTAAATGATCTCCCCTTTATTCTAAGACTGTGACCCCTGGTTCTGGACTCGCCAACATTGGGAACATTTTTCCGGCATCTAGCTTGTCCAGTCCTTTTATAATTTTATATGTTTCTATAAGATCCCCCTCATCCTTCTGAGCTCCAGTGAATACAAGCCTAGTCTTTTCAATCTTTCCTCATGTGACAGTTCCGCCATCCCAGGGATCAATCTCATGAACCTACGCTGCACTGCCTCAATCACAAGGATGTCCTTCCTCAAATTAGGAGACCAAAACTGTACACAATACTCCAGATGTGGTCTCACCAGAGCCCTATACAACTGCAGAAGAAATAAAATGGTACTCAAAATTGAACACAAAACTCTAAATGCGGCCTCACCAATATGTTGCACAAACTGCAATGTTACCTCCCAACTTCTATACTCAAAACTCTAACTGTGCCAAAAGCCTTTGACCACCCTATCTATGCGTGATACCACATTCAACGAATTATGTACCTATATTGGACCCCTTGTCCTGGACTTCCCCAAAATCGGGAACAATCTTCCTGCATCTAGCCTGTCCAACCACTTAAGAATTTTGTAAGTTTCTATAAGATCCCCCCTCAATCTTCTAAATTCTAGCGACTACAAGCTGAGTCTATCCAGTCTTTCTTCATATGAAAGTCCTGACATCCCAGGAATCAGTCTGGTGAACCTTCTCTGTATTCCCTCTATGGCAAGAATGTCCTTCCTCAGATTAGGAGACCAAAACTGTACGCAATACTCCAGGTGTGGTCTCACTAAGACCCTGTACAACTGCAGTAGAACCTCCCTGCTCCTATACTCAAATCCTTTTGCTTATTACATAAACCCTCGTTAATGCAGAATGTGTAGGGAGGAATTAAGAAAGATATTAGGATGGCAGAGGCAAGATGTTAAATATCCCTGAGATGCAATCTTAATAAGGAACATGCCAAAATTATCTAGAATGCTGTTTAGTTCAGTTTAGTTTAGTTTAGAGATACAGCACGGAAACATCAGTCGACCGAGCCCGTGCCAACCAGCGATCTCCCCCACATTAACTCTACCCTACACACACTAGGGACAATTGTACATTTACACCAAGCCAATTAACCTACAAACCTGTGGGAGGGAATTGAAGACCTCGGAGAAAACCACGCAGGTCACGGGGAGAACGTACAAACTCCGTACAGAAAAGTACCCAGTCAGGATCGAACCTATGTCTCTGGCGCTGTGACGCTGTAGTTCGACTGTTACGCCACCGTGTCGCGCTGTTGAGGCCGCGTTTTGAGTATCAATTATGGTCACCCGACCTATAGGAAGCATGTCATTAAGTTGTAAAGAGTGCAGAGATGATTTGGAGGTAGTTGCTAGGACTTGAGGGCCTGCATTATAGGGAAAGGGATTGGACAGGCTAGGATTTCATTCTTTGGAGCGTGGGAGGCTGAGGAGTGATCATAGGTCATAAGTGGTCAGAGTAGAAAAAGGCATCGTCTACTCCGCCATTCAATCATGGCTGATCTATCTCTCCTAACCCCATTTTCCACCTTCTCCCCTTAACCTCTGACACTAGTCAAGAATCTATCTATCTCTGCCTTAAAAATATCCACTGACTTGGCCTCCACAGCCTTCTGTGGCAAAGAATTCCACAGATTCACCACCCTCTCACTAAAGACATTTCTCCTCATCTCCTTCCGAAAATAATGTCCTTTAATTCTGAGGCCGTGACCTCTGGTCCCAGACTCTCCCACTAGTGGAAATATCCTCTCCACATCCACAAGCCTTTCACTATTCTGTATGATTCAATAAGAACCCCCCTCATTCTTCTCTACTCCAGCGTGTATAGGCCCAGTGCCGACAAACGCTCGTCGGAGGTTGACTACTCAATCCTGGGATCATTCTTGTAAACCTCCTCTGGATCCTCTCCAGAGCCAGCACATCCTCCCTCAGATATGGTGCCCAAAATAGCTCACAATATTCCAAATACGGCCTTACCAGCGCCTTATAGAGCCTTGCATCCCTGTTTTACATATTGTGTTGTGCTGTAGAAGGGAAGAATTTTGTTGTCCCATCCGAGACATAATGACAATAAAACACTCTTGACTTCACTCTTGAAATAAATGCTAGTATTGAGTTTACTTTCTTTACTATTGATTAGACTTGCCGATTAACTATTAACAAGGTGTACGGTAGTGGGTGTATGGAACAAGCCCAAGGAGGTAGTTGAGGCTGGTACAATAACAACATTTAAATGACGCATGGATTGGAAGACTCTTTAGATTCTGGAGTAGTTCCTGAAGATTGGCGGGTAGCAAACGTAACCCCACTTTTTAAGAAGGGAGGGAGAGAGAAAACGGGGAATTACAGACCAGTTAGTCTAACATCGGTAGTGGGGAAACTGCTATTAAAGTTATTAAAGATGGGATAGCAGCACATTTGGAAAGTGGTGAAATTATTGGACAAAGTCAGCATGGATTTACGAAAGGTAAATCATGTCTGACGAATCTTATAGAATTTTTCGAGGATGTAACTAGTAGCGTGGATAGGGGAGAACCAGTGGATGTGGTGTATCTGGACTTCCAGAAGGCTTTCGACAAGGTCCCACATAAGAGATTAGTATACAAACTTAAAGCACACGGCATTGGGGGTTCAGTATTGATGTGGATAGAGCAGTGACTAGTGGGGGGGTACCGCAAGGCTCAGTGCTGGGACCCCAGCTATTTACAATATATATTAATGATCTGGATGAGGGAATTGAAGGCAATATCTCCAAGTTTGCGGATGACACTAAGCTGGGGGGCAGTGTTAGCTGTGAGGAGGATGCTAGGAGACTGCAAGGTGACTTGGATAGGCTGGGTGAGTGGGCAAATGTTTGGCAGATGCAGTATAATGTGGATAAATGTGAGGTTATCCATTTTAGTGGCAAAAACAGGAAAGCAGACTGTTATCTAAATGGTGGCCGATTAGGAAAAGGGGAGATGCAGCGAGACCTGGGTGTCATGGTACACCAGTCATTGAAAGTAGGCATGCAGGTGCAGCAGGCAGTGAAGAAAGCGAATGGCATGTTAGCTTTCATAGCAAAAGGATTTGAGTATAGGAGCAGGGAGGTTCTACTGCAGTTGTACAGGGTCTTGGTGAGACCACACCTGGAGTATTGCGTACAGTTTTGGTCTCCAAATCTGAGGAAGGACATTATTGCCATAGAGGGAGTACAGAGAAGGTTCACCAGACTGATTCCTGGGATGTCAGGACTGTCTTATGAAGAAAGACTGGATAGACTTGGTTTATACTCTCTAGAATTTAGGAGATTGAGAGGGGATCTTATAGAAACTTACAAAATTCTTAAGGGGTTGGACAGGCTAGATGCAGGAAGATTGTTCCCGATGTTGGGGAAGTCCAGGACAAGGGGTCACAGTTTAAGGATAAGGGGGAAATCCTTTAAAACCAAGATGAGAAAAATAAATTTTCACACAGAGAGTGGTGAATCTCTGGAACTCTCTGCCACAGAGGGTAGTTGAGGCCACAGTTCATTGGCTATATTTAAGAGGGAGTTAGATGTGGCCCTTGTGGCTAAGGGGATCAGAGGGTATGGAGAGAAGGCAGGTACGGGATACTGAGTTGGATGATCAGCCATGATCATATTGAATGGCGGTGCAGGCTCGAAGGTCCGAATGGCCTACTCCTGCACCTAATTTCTATGTTTCTATGTTTTTATGAAAGGCTGAGAGGGATATGGGCCAAATATGGCTAAATGGGATTAGCTTAGATGGGGCATCCAAGTCGGCATGAGCGTGCTGGGTCGAAGGACCTATTCTTGTGTTGTGTTATTATGTGACTATATAGATTTACTAGAATGTTGCCTGGGTTTCAGCAACTAAGTTACAGAGAAAGGTTGAACAATTTAGGTCTTTATTCTTTGGAGCGCAGAAGGTTAAGGACTTGTTAGAGGTCTTTAAAATGATGAGAGGGATGGACAGAGTTGACGTGGATAAGCTTTTCCCATTGAGAGTAGGGAAGATTCAATCAAGAGGACATGACTTGAGAATTAGGGATAGAAGTTTAGGGGTAACATGAGGGGGAACTTCTTTACTCAGAGAGTGGTAGCTGTGTGGAATGAGCTTCCAGTGGAAGTGGTGGAGGCAGGTTTGATTTTATCATTTAAAAATAAATTGGATAGTTATATGGATGGGAAAGGAATGGAGGGTTATGGTCTGAGTGCAGGTAGATGGGACTAGGGGAAAATAAGTGTTCGGCACGGACCTGTAGGGCTGAGATGGCCTGTTTCCGTGCTGTAATTGTTATATGGTTATATGGAAACATAAAATAGAACATAGATGCCAAGTTAAACAGCGGATCTTTTACTTTACTTTAGAGATGCAGCGTGGAAACAGGCCCTTCGGCCCACTGAGTCCGTGCCGACCAGCGATCACCCCATACACTAACAATATCCTACATACAATTTTTACCAAAGCCAATTAGCCTACAAACGAGTAGGTCTTTGGAGTGTGGGAGGAAACTGCAGAACCCGGAGAAAACCCACGAGGGGCATGGGGATAACGGGCAGACTCCGTACAGAAAGCACCCGTAGTCGGGATCGAACTCAGGTCTCTGGCGCTGTGAGACTGAAACTCTACCGCTGCCGCCCCTGGTTCCTGAGCATCCGTGCCTCTCTCTAGGGTAAGCACAGATTAAAAAATATCCTTTAACAGCTGTTTGAGTTTATATTGAGTTTAGTTTATGGTCATGTGAGCCGAGGTACAGTGAAAAGCTTTTGTTACGTACCAACCAGTCCACGGAAAGACTATATATGATTACAATCGATACATGATACAGATATCTTGTGACTTCACTCACAACTGACCTTGCCCATCTTTAAAGTTAGACAAAAATGCTGGAGAAACTCAGCGGGTGAGGCAGCATCTATGGAGCGAAGGAAATAGGTAACGTTTCGGGTCAAGACCCTTCATCAGAGTTATGTGGGGGTGGGGGGGGGTGAGAAGAAAGGAAGAGGTGGAGACAGTAGGCTGTGAGGGGGTGGTTTGGGTGGGAAGGGACAAAGTGACCAGGGAGTTACGGAGGGAGCGGTCTCTGCGGAAAGCCAAAAGGGGAGGAGATGGGAAGATGTGGCCAGTGGTGGGATCACGTTGGAGGCGGTGAAAATGTCGGAGGATTATTTGTTGTTTGTGATGGCTGGTGGGGTGGAAGGTGAGGACAAGGGGGACTCTGTCCTTGTTACGAGTGGGGGGATGGGGAGTGAGAGCGGAGCTGCGGGACATAGAGGAGACCCTGGTGAGAGCCTCAACTATAGTTGAAGAGGGGAACCCCCGTTCCCTAAAGAATGAGGACATCTCCGATGCCCTGGTGTGGAACACCTCATCCTGGGAGCAGATGCGGCGTAGACGGAGGAATTGGGAGTAGGGGATGGAGTCCTTACAGGAAGCAGGATGGGAAGAAGTGTGGTCCAGGTAGCCTTGGGAGTCAGTGGGTTTATAGTGGATGTCGGTCAGTAGTCTGTTACCTGCGATGGAGATAGTGAGGTCTAGAAACGGCAGGGACATGTCAGAAATAGTCCAGGTGTATTTGAGAATGGGTTTATCTTTAAGGGACCCTATTCTCTCATTAATTACTCTTCATCCCATAATATACAGGTCCGTGACTGATTTCCTGGCAACTGGTGGATCTGTATCTCCTTTAATCCTGACAAAATTACGAGAGCGCTCTTGAAATCCCCCCTGGATGTCCTCCCAAAAATGTGGCACCTAGGCCGGGTGAGCGGCCCGATCTTGACCTCATCGGGACTTCCACGGCCGATCGGCGGGTCGAATTTGCCAGCTGCAGCCGGCGGTCTGGAACTCCATCCCGGACGAAGCTGGCAGACGCGTTCCCATCGCTGAATACCGAGGCCGACTTTGCGGGCCGGTATCTCGACGCCCTCCAGACCAGGACCTCTGTTGGTCCGGAAAATGATAATACAGCAAGTTGTTAAAGAAGGAACTGCAGATGCTGGAAAATCGAAGGTAGACAAAAAAATACAGCAAGTCTGGAACCAAGGGTGCCGAATAATCGGTGGTGGACCTGTACTTTGGATTCTCTACCTTATTCACCAAAGATATCTCATGTTCCCTGTCTACTTGTGCCCTCCTGATTTCTATGCATCCGAGAACTGAGAACCAGAGGATACAGGTTTAAGGTGAAGATTTAATAGGAATCTGAGGTGTAACATTTTCACACAAAGGGTGGTGCGTGTGTGGAACGAGCTGTCAGAGGAGGTAGTTGAGGCAGGGACTATCAAGAATAGAATAGACAGGTACATGGATAGGACAGGTTTGGAGGGATGTGGGCCAAACGTGGGCAGGTCGGAGTAGTGTAGGTGGGACATGTTGGCCAGTGTGGGCAAGCTGGGCTTGTTTGCACGCTATGACACCATCTATGACGTACCCTTTATTCTCCTCAAGGTGTTCACTTGATCCCAGCTCCATATACCTGACCCATGCCTCCGTTTTCTTGACGAGTCTCAACATCTCTTGTCATGTGTGGTTCACTACTCCCACTAGACTTGCCCTTCAGTCAAACAGGAACATGTTGGCCCTGAACGCTTGCAATCTCATGTTTAAAAGCCTCCCACTTTACCAGACATCACATTACCTGCAGCTACTCTCCCCGACCAACTTTTGAAAGTTCCTGCCTAACACCAAAGTCCTGGAGTAACTCAGCGGGTCAGGCAGCATCTCTGGAGAACATGCACAGGTGACCTTTCGGGTCGAGACCCTTCCTCAGACTTCAGCCCTGTCTGAAGAATATGTCACCTATTCATGTTGTCCAAAGATGTTGCCTGAGTTACACCAGCACTTTATGCCCCTTTGTCTATTAACCTGCATCTGCAGTTCTTAGAGAAATATATAGAAACATATAAAATTCTTAAGGGATTGGACAGCCTAGATGCAGGAAAAATGTGCAGCAAGCAATCAGGAAGGCCAATGGAGTTTTGGCCTTTATTGCTAGGGGGATTGAGTATAAAAACACGGAGGTCTTGCTGCAGCTGTACACAGTATTAGTGAGACCACATTTGGAATACTGTGTACAGTTCTGGGGTCCATACTTAAGAAAGGATGTACTAGCCCTGGAGGCAGTGCAGCGAAGGTTTACAAGATTAATTCCTGCAATGAGGGGATTGACATATGAGGAAAGGTTAAGTAGGCTGGAACTCTACTCTTTGGAGTTTAGAAGAATGAGAGGCGATCTCATTGAAACATATAAGATCGTGAGGGGCCTTGATCGGGTGGATGCACCGAGGATGTTCCCAATGATCGGGGAAACTAGAACTAGGGGACATAGTTGCAGAATAAGGGGGGGCTCTTTTAAAACTGAGATGAGGAAGAACTTCTTCACCCAGAGGGTGGTTAATTTATGGAATTCACTGCCCCAGGGAGCAGTGGAAGCAGAAACTTTAAATATATTTAAGACTAAAATAGATGTTTTTTTAGCTGCCAAGGGGATAAGGGGCTACGGGGAGAGGGCAGGGATATGGACCTAGGTATGGTTAGTATAGTAAGACCTGAGTGATCTCCTGGACAAGTGTCGATCGCCTAGATTGGGGTCGGAGAGGAATTTCCCGGTTTTTTTTCCCGAATTGGACCTGGGTTTTTATCCGGTTTTTTGCCTCCCCCAGGAGATCACGAGGTTCTTGGGGTGGAGAGGGGTGATAGCGGTATAAAGGGGTGGGTAGTGTCTTGTGTTCTGTGTCTTGTGTCTACTGTTTGTGGGTAAGTGTGTCTGTTTAGTGTTCAGCCATGAGCGAATGGCGGTGCGGGCTCGATGGACCTGGTGGTCTGCTCTCGCACCTACTTTCTATGTTTCTATGTCTATGTTCCTGATGATTCAGATTCAGGTTCAGATTCAAATTTAATTGTCATTGTCAGTGTACAGTACAGAGACAACAAAATGCATTTAGCATCTCCCTGGAAGAGCGACATAGCAAACGATTTGAATAAATAATAATAAGTGTACGGGGGGAGGGGGGTGATTGGCAGTCACCGAGGTACGTTGTTGAGTAGAGTGACAGCCGCCGGAAAGAAGCTGTTCCTCGACCTGCTGATTCGGCAACGGAGAGACCTGTAGCGCCTCCCGGATGGTAGGAGGGTAAACAGTCTGTGGTTGGGGTGAGAGCAGTCCTTGGCGATGCTGAGCGCCCTCCGCAGACAACGCTTGCTTTGGACAGACTCAATGGAGGGGAGCGAGGAACCGGTGATGCGTTGGGCAATTTTCACCACCCTCTGCAATGCCCTCCGGTCGGAGACAGAGCAGTTGCCATACCATACTGTGATGCAGTTGGTAAGGATGCTCTCGATGGTGCAGCGGTAGAAGTTCACCAGGATCTGAGGAGACAGATGTTGGGGGAGACCAGAACCAGGGGGTCTCAGTTTAAGAATAAGGGGTCGGCCATTTAGGACTGCGATGTGAAAAAACTTTTCCACCCGGAGAGTTGTAAATCTGTGGAATTCTCGGCCACAGAATTGCAGGAGAGGAAAATTCACTGGATGTTTTCAAGAGAGAGTTAGATTTAGCCGTTTGGGCTAACGGAATCAAGGGATGTGGGAAAAAAGCAGGAATGGGGTAATAGCCCTGTCCCACGGTACGAGTTCATTCCAAGAGCTCTCCCAAATTTTAAAAAAAATCAAACTCGGGGTAAGCACGGAGAATGAACGTAGCGGGTACGTCGGAGCTCGGGGACGTCTCTTAGCGGCTCGTAACGCTAACGGCAGGTACTCGGGAAGACTCGCTAACTGTAGGTAAGCTCGGGAAGACTCGCGAAGATTTTTCAACGTTGAAAAATGTCCACGAGAGCCCCGAGTACCGACGAGCGGCCATTACCGTAAATCTCCGAGTTCGAATCAGGGCAAACTCGGGAGAACTCTAGGAATGAACTCGTACCGTGGGACAGGGGTTTAACTGATTATGGATGATCAGCCATGATCACATTGGATGGTGGTGCAAGCGAAGGGCCGAATGGCCTACTCCTGCGCCTATTTTCTATGTTTCTATGTTTCTATATTTCTTTGTGTAGGTTGGAACTGCAGATGCTGGTTTGCACTGAAGATAGACACAAAAATGCTGAAGAAACTCCGAGGGTCAGGCAGCATCTCTGGAAAAATGCTACAGGTGACGTTTCGAGTCGAGACTCCACATGCAAATTGGGGGGGGAAATCAGCACCTCATATTTCGTTTGGGCAGCGGTATGAATATCTCACTCTGTCCCACCCCCACCTTCACCATCCTGCTAGTTCTACTGTTCCCATCCATTTTCTAATCACCTCTTCCACAGCCAACAATGGAGCATTGTGGGCTCCACCTTCCCTTAGTCATCGGTGCCGGCTCTGATATGTTCCGAACCTTTCCATGCCTCTGTATTCCCTCTACTCTGACTCAGTCTGTAGAAGGATTCCGACCCGAAATGTCACCTGTTCCATTTCTTCAGATATGCGTCCTGACCCGCTGAGTTACTCGAGCATTTTGTGTCAATTTGCAGTATTTTTATTATCATTATCATAATCATACTTTATTATTATCTGAATGGTGGCTGATCAGGAAAAGGGGAGATGCAACGAGACCTGGGTGTCATGGTACACCAGTCATTGAAGGCAGGTGCAGCAGGCAGTGAAGAAAGCGAATGGTATGTTAGCATTCATAGCAAAAGGATTTGAGTATAGGAGCAGGAAGGTTCTTCTACAGTTGTCCAGGGTCTTGTTGAGACCACACCTGGAGTATTGCGTACAGTTTTGGTCTCCAAATCTGAGGAAAGACATTCTTGCCATGGAGGGAGTCCAGAGAAGGTTCACCAGACTGATTCCTGGGATGGCAGGACTTTCATATGAAGAAAGACTGGATAGACTCGGCTTGTACTCGCTAGAATTTAGAAGATTGAGGGGGGATCTTATAGAAACTTACAAAATTCTTAAGGGGTTGGACAGGCTAGATGCAGGAAGATTGTTCCCGATGCTGGGGAAGTCCAGAACAAGGTGTCACACAGTTTAAGGATAAAGGGGAAATCTTTTAGGACTGAGATGAGAAAAACATTTTTCACACAGAGAGTGGTGAATCTCTAGAATTCTCTGCCACAGAATGTAGTTGAGGCCAGTTCATTGGCTATATTTAAGAGGGAGTTAGATGTGGTCCTTGTGGCTAATTTGATCAGGGGGTATGGAGAGAAGGCAGGTACAGGATACTGAGTTGGATGATCAGCCATGATCATATTGAATGGCGGTGCAGGCTCGAAGGGCTGAATGGCCTACTCCTGTTTTTTATGTTTCTATGTTTCTATATTTCTATTAGCCAAGTATGTTTTGGAACATACGAGGAATTTGATTTGCCATACAGCCATACTAATAAAAAGCAACAGAACACACAAAATACATCTTAACATGAACATCCACCACAGTGACTCCTCCACATTCCTCACTGAGGGAAAAACGTTAAACATCTCCCTTCTTTGTCCTCCAGCAGTCGGATGCTTCTTTGTCAGGGGCGATCAAACTCCTGCATTGGGCGGGGGAATTTCAGCTCCCACTCACCGGGCGATCTACCCCGGGTCGGGGCTAGTTAAACGTCGTGCGTCCTTTGGAGCTTCCCGACGTCGATCTCAAGCCGAGACTGCGAGCTCCCTGATGTTAAAGTCCTTGATGTTAAAGTGGTTGGAGCGTTGATCCCAGGCAAGGAATCGGCTCCGATGGTACTGTAAGTCTATCTTTGTTGCTACACCAAGATATATGACCTTGCCCCAAATTAGAATTGAACTTTTGCAGCGCTCCTATCCTTTTCCATCAGGAACTATTCCCAAACGAATATATTTATGGTCGCTGTTCCCAAAACGCTCGCCCATTGACATTATAGGCACCTGATTGATTTTATTCCTTTAGAAGAGGTTAGGTTTTGCCCCTTCACTAGTGTGGTCATCCACGTTTGAGAATCATAGAGTCGCACAGCACAGAATACCTAGAAAGAGTGCAGAGAAGATTTATCAGGATGTTGCCAGGGCTCGAGGGTCTAAGCTATCAGCTACTTCCCCTGGCAGCTCGTGCTATTTTTCCCACCACACTCTGTGCGAAAAGGTTATTCCTCAGAATCTTTCCCCTCTCATCTTCAACCTATCTCCTCTGGTTCTTGATTCCCTACCTTGGGGAAAAAAGACTCAGTGCATCCACCTTATCTGTTCCCGTCCTGATCTTCACAGGCTCATAAATTCACAAGTTATAGGAGTAGAATTAGGCCATTCGGCCCATCGAGCCCAGTCCGCCATTCGATCATGGCTGATCTCTGCCTCCTAATCCAATTTTGCTGCCTTCCCCCATGACCCTTGACACCCGTTCCGATCAAAAATTTGTCTGTGTCTGCCTTAAAATATTCACTGACTTGGCCTCCACAGCCCTCTGTGGCAATGAGTTCCACAGATTAACTACCCTCTGATTAAAGAAGTTCCTCCTCACCTCCTTTCTAAAAGAGCGCCCTTTAATTCTGAGCCTATGACCTGTGGTCCTAGACTCTCCCACCAGTGGAAACATCCTCTCCACATCCACTCTATCCTGGCCTTTCATTATTCTGTACGTTTCAATCATCTTCAATGATTCAATGATGCTTTATTGTCACGTGTACTTGAGCTACAATGAAATACTTTGTTTTGCAAACAACTCCGTAAAATTGCAGCGAATTGTGGCCAGTTGCAGCCCAGACCATCACACAAACCAACCTCCCTTCTGTTGACTCCATCTACACCTCACGCTGCCTCGGCAAGGCCAGCAGCATCATCAAGAACCAGTCTCACCTTGGCCACTCCCTCTTCTCCCCTCTCCCATCAGGGAAAAGGTACAGAAATGTGAAAACAAACGCACACCTCCAGATTCAGGGACAGTTTCTTCCCGGCTGTTATCAGGCAACTGAATCATCCTCCCACAACCAGAGAGCAGTGCTGATCTACTATCTACCTCTTTGGTGGCCATCGGACTATCCGTGATCGGAAGTTGCTGGCTTTACCTTGCACTAAACGTTATACCCTTATCATGTATCTATACACTGTAAATGGATCAATTGTCATCATGTGTTGTTTTCTGCTGATAGGTTAGCACGCCACTAAAGCTTTTCACTGTACCATGTTACACATGACAATAAACTAAACTGAACATCATGTAGCATACCACACCAAGGCAGTGCACATGTGAGGCCACATTTAGACACAGACATAGTTACAAAATGTTATACATCTCTAGAAAATTATCCCTCAGCCTTCAGCACTCTAATGCCCTGTCCCACTTAGGAAACCTGAACGGAAACCTCTGGAGACTTTGCGCCCCACCCAAGGTTTCCGTGCGGTTCCCGGAGGTTTTTGTCAGTCTCCCTACCTGCTTCCACTACCTACAACCTCTGGCAACCACATGCAACCTCCGGGAACCGCACGGAAACCTTCGGTGGGGAGCAAAGTCTCCAGAGGTTTCCGTTCAGGTTTCCTAAGTGGGACAGGGGCATAAGGAATAATGCCCAACTTCTTCCTGTAGCACAAGCTTTCGAGCGCTGAGAAAACCCTCCTGAGAGCACTTTTTTTCAGCAGCAAAATATATACGTAATTTCACTTGAAGTATCATTTTCAGTGGATTAACACGTTAGCCGAAATTTGTCACCAAAGTTTTATATAAGCCTGTTCACCAGCATGGTGTTAAATGCACAAAGTGGGACTTCTCTAGTTTGTTTAGCTAAGTTTAGTTTGGAGATACAGCGCAGAAACAGGCCCTTTGGCCAACCGGGTCAACACCAACCAGCGATCTCCGCACATCAACACCATCCTACACTCATTAGGGATGATTTACACATATACCAAGCCAGATTATCCACAAATCTGTCCGTCTTTGGAGTGTGGGAGGATACTGAAGATCTCGGAGAAATCCCACGCAGGTCACGGGGAGAGAACGTGCAAACTCCGTACAGACAGCACCCGTAGTCGGGATTGAACCCGGGTCTCGGGCGTTGCAAGCGCTGTGAGGCAGCGACTCTAACTGCTGCCGCCCACTAATCCGTTAAAAAGATGCCATGTACTGGAGTAACTCAGCGGGTCAGGCAGCACGTCTTGGATAGGTGACGTTTTGGGTCAGAACCCTTCCTCAGACTGTTGTAGAGGGAGGGACATAGCCTGGCAAATGATAGTTCATAAGTTCATGAATTGTAGGAGCAGAATTAGGCCATTCGGCCCATCAAGTCTTCTCCGCAATTCAATCATGGCTGATCGATCCTTCCCTCTCAACCCCATTCTCCTGCCTTCTCCCCAAAACCTCTGTCACCCGCACCATTCAAGAATCTATCTATCTCCACCGTATAAAATATCCGTTGACTTGGCCCCCGCGGCCTTCTGTGGCAGAAGGGGTTGGGGGGAGAAAGGTTGAAGAGAGGAGGGAGGGAAGGGCAAAGCGTGGCAAGTGTAGGCAGATGCAGGTGAGGAGGTTCTCTTGAGAGGCAGATGATGGGCCAAAGACCATAGAGATGAAGAGGTGTCAGAAGACAAAAGAATTGAAGTGTTACCCTGATTTTGCAGCAGGAGGAAGGAATACAGGTGGAGGTGAATGGGGGGAGGGGGGTGACATGGGTGTGAATCCTGGTGGGCAGTGTATAGGATAGTGACAGTGTGCGGGGATCATTGGTCAGTGTGGACTCGATGGGCTGTAAGTCCACACTAAAAACTAAATTAAATATAGCTTCTAATCGGGTGCAAGATTTAACCAGGGCGGGGCTGTCACAGTGAACAGTAAGGTACTGTGTGTGGTGTAGAGTAGAGGGCAGCACGGTGGCACAGCGGTCTGGTGAACCTTCTCTGGCAAGAATGTCTTTCCTCAGATTAGGAGACCAAAACTGTACGCAATACTCCAGGTGTGGTCTGACCAAGACCCTGTACAACTGCAGTAGAACCTCCCTGCCTCCTACACTCAAATCCTTTTGCTATGAATGCTAACACACCATTCACTTTCTTTACTGCCTGCTGCACCTGCATGCCTACTTTCAATGACTGGTGTACCATGACACCCAGGTCTCGTTCCATCTCCCCTTTTCCTAATCAACCACCATTCAGATAATTGTCTACTTTCCTGTTTTTGCTACCAAAGTGGATAACCTCACATTTATCCACATTATACTGCATCTGCCATGCATTTGCCCACTCACCCAGCCTATCCAAGTCACCTTGCAGCCTCCTAGCATCCTCCTCACAGCTAACACTGCCCCCCAGCTTCGTGTCATCCGCAAACCTGGAGATGTTGCATTCAATTCCTTCGTCCAAATCATTAATATATATTGTAAATAGCTGGGGTCCCAGCACTGAGCCTTGCGGTACCCCACTAGTCACTGCCTGCCATTGTAAAAATGACCCGTTTACTCCTTCTCTTTGCTTCCTGTCTGCCAGCCAGTTCTCTATCCACATCAATACTGAACCCCCAATACCGTGTGCTTTAAGTTTGTATACTAATCTCTTATGTGGGACCTTGTCAAAAGTCTTCTGAAAGTCCAGATATAACTCATCCGCTGGTTCTCCCTTATCCACTCTACTAGTTACATCCTCTAAAAATTCTATAAGATTCATCAGACATGATTTACCTTTCATAAATCCATGCTGACTTTGTCCAATGATTTCACCACTTTCCAAATGTGCTGCTATCCCACCTTTAATAACTGACTCTAGCAGTTTCCCCACTACCGATGTTAGACTAACTGGTCTGTAATTCCCCGTTTTCTCTCTCCCTCCCTTTTTAAAAAGTGGGGTTACATTTGCTACCCGCCAATCCTCAGGAACTACTCCAGAATCTAAAGAGTTTTAAAAATTATCACTAATGCATCCACTATTTCTGCGGCTACTTCCTTAAGTACTCTGGGATGCAGCCTATCTGGGGATTTATCGGCCTTTAATCCATTCAATTTACCCAACACCACTTCCCGGTTAACCTGGATTTCGTCCCACACTCGAAAGACGTACAGCTTTGCGGGTTAATTGGCTTGGTGTAAATGTTAAAATTGTCCTTAGTAATTTCTCTAATTTCTGAAGTTGTTAATAACCAATTGGATCCTGACTCAAAACGAATAAAATTAGGAATATCAGAACAAATCCTAAAACTTACAACAAGTCAAAGACATTTCCTTGATTATGGTATAATAACTGGGAAAAAATTAATATTAATATTTTTGAAAAGTCCAACGACCCCCACAATTAAAATGTGGGTTATGGAGATGTCGGAGGTGTCGGAGACCTTACATTTGGAAAGAACTAGACTTGTCTTAATTAACCATATAACCATATAACCATATAACAATTACAGCACGGGAACAGGCCATCTCGGCCCTACAAGTCCATGCCGAACAAATTTTTTTCCCCCTTAGTCCCACCTGCCTGCACTCGTACCATAACCCTCCATTCCCTTCTCATCCATATGCCTATCCAATTTATTTTTAAATGATACCAATGAACCTGCCTCCACCACTTCCACTGGGAGCTCATTCCACACCGCTACCACTATTTGAGTAAAGAAGTTCCCCCTCATATTACCCCTAAACTTCTGGCCCTTAATTTTGAAGTCATGTCCTCTTGTTTGAATCTTCCCTATTCTCAAAGGGAAAAGCTTGTCCACAATTGACAAACAAGAATTATTAATTGTTAATTGACAAACAAGAATTATTTGCTAGAATATGGTCTCCATTTATTGACTTGTTGAAAGGGTAAAGTGGTCCTGACTGAAGTTTGAACTCAGGATTATATGAATAATCATGTTTTATAATCTACAGACCTATCTCCTAAGTTGTTCGATACTTTTTTATTGTTTTTTTTATCTTCTTTCTCACTATCTATAAAAAAAACAAACAAATTGAAGCAGAGTTAATATAGGCGATGCGTTGCCTGGGTCGCCGCGCTGGATCGACGCGCTGGAGCTCCGGTGAGCTGTGTCCGTCCGCCGTGTTCGACACCTCCGGGCTGCGGGTCTGCTGAGCGGTGCGGGCGGCGCCGATTTCAACATCGGGAGCCTGGGAGCTCCAGGCCGGTGCGGCCTTGTCGGCTTCGGAAGCCGCGGTCTCCAGCTAGGAAGCGGCCGTTCCAGGTGGCCCAGCCGCTGAGAGGACTCTCCCGACGCCGGGGCAAGATCACCGGCCAGGAACATCGGGCCTCCGTAGAGGCAACTGCGGTGGCCTCAATAGGCCTGACTTGGGGTGAACTTGGGGTTGGGGACTGGACATTGTGCCTTCCCCCACAGTGGTAACCATTGTGGGGGGATGATTTTTTTTTGTCTGTAAGTAATCCTGTTAGTCTTTGTCCAAGATGGCTGCCGTGAAGGGAGAGTGGACGCTGGCGCGCTTTAGCTGCCGCTGCTCTCTCTTCACATTGTGTTTTTGATTTTTTGTTTTTGGACTGAATTCTGTTTTTAATTTGTGTTTCTGTGATGTCTTTATTATTTATTTTATTCTGATTATATGTTTTTTATTCCTGTTAATCTCTGTAAGGTGTCCTTGAGATTTCTGAAAGGCTCCCAAAAATAAAATAATAATAATTATTTATAATTGATAAATGAAGGTCTGAAGAAGGGTTTCGGCCCGAAACGTCGCATATTTTCTTCGCTCCATAGATGCTGCTGCACCCGCTGAGTTTCTCCAGCAATTTTGTGTACCCCTATTACTCTGATGGCTGGAATCACATCTATTAACAATATGTAATTGATGTACTAATATGTGTTTTGATTATGATATGTACATGCTTCTAATAAAAATATTACTTAAAAAAAAAAATTGTCCTTAGTGTTGGACAGTGTTAATGTGTGTGGATCGCTGGTTGGTGTGGACTGGGTGGGCCGAAGGGCCTGTTTCCGTGCTGTATCTCTAAACAAAACTAAACTAAACCACGACTTTAAGTTCCTTTTGAATACATTTCCACATTGCAAATCATCACCTAATCTGCAAAAAATGTTCACGGTTTAGAGCACTTATAATGAATGGGAGTAAACAAACCCATTAGGGGCAGCACGGTGGCACAGTGGTTGAGTTGCTGCCTTATAGAGCTTGCAGCGCCGAAGACCTGGGTTCGATCCCAACTACGGGCGCTGTCTGTACGGAATTTATTTGTTTTCCCCGTGACCTGCGTGGGTTTTCTCCGAGATCTTCGGTTTCCTCCCACACTCCAAAGATGTACAGGTTTGTAGGTTAATTGGCTTGGTATAAATGTAAAATTATCCCTAGTGTGTGTAGGGTAATGTTAATGTGTGGGAATCGCTGGTTTGTGCCGATTCGGTGGACCAAAGTACCTGTTTCCACGCTGTATCTCTAAACTAAACTAAATAGGCTGGACAGACACAAAATGCTGGAGTAACTCAGGAGGACAGGCAGCATCTTTGGCTAGAAGGAGTTGGTGACGTTTCCGGTCGAGACCCTTATTTGGGTTAGTTTGAAGAATGAGTGGTACATTCCGACTTAGTGCCCTTTGGAGAATATGTAGCTCTTCATTGTGCAAAGCCCACAATCTTACCAGAGTGGAATCTTACAATGTGAATATCTATAATTGCTTGTGAGATATACAGTATTAATAGAAACATGGAAACACAGAAAATAGGTGCAGGAGTAGGCCATTCGGCCCTTCGAACCTGCACCGCCATTCAATATGATCATCCAACTCAGTATCCTGTACCTGCCTTCTCACCATCCCTTTAGCCACAAGGGTCACATCTAACTCCCTCTTAAATATAGTAAATGAACTGTGGCCTCAACTACCTTCTGTGGCAGAGAGTTCCAGAGATTCACCACTCTCTGTGTAAAAAATGTTTTTCTCATCTCAGTCCTAAAAGATTTCCCTTTTATTCTTAAACTGCGACCCCTTGTTCTGGACTTCCCCAACATCAGGAACAATCTTCCTGTATCTAGCCTGTCCAACCCTTTAAGAATTTTGTAAGTTTCTATAAGATCCCCCCTCTAGCGAGTACAAGCCGAGTCTATCCAGTCTTTCTTCATATGAAAGTCCTGACATCCCAGGATTCAGTCTGGTGAACCTTCTCTGTACTCCCTCTATGGCAAGAATGTATTTTCTATAAGATCCCCCCTCAATCTTCTAAATGCTTTGGTTGAGAGCGTTGGTTTAGCAAGTTAGTAGATGACACCAACATTCTTGGGACAATGAACATTGGGAAAGGCTCTGTTATAAAACAGCTATGTTACAGCTAACAACAAAACATAAAAACATGTTTTTCCACGAGCAGTAGCTGTACTCAACGGCCAAAAGTCTGTTGCCTCTTTGTAATCTCGTACTTTATTTTCACATGTTTAAATTATAATGTTGTATTTTTAATTGTCTACTGTATATAGTGTTTTTATCCTTGAGAGCAAAGCACCCAGGCACATTCCTTGTATGTATACATACTTGGCGAACAATACAAAATGTAATCATTTATTTATTATTGTGTTTAGATCTAAATTAACTTGGACAGTGGATGAAGGAATATCTGATGGAAGTTAGGTTTAGGTTTAGGCTTATTATTGTCACATGTACCGAGGTACAGCGAAAAGATTTGTTTTTGCGTATTATCTAATCAGATCAGATAATACCATACATAAATACAATCTAGCCAAGTGGTGCAGCGGTAGAGTTGCTGCCTTACTCCGCCAGGTTCAATCCTGACTATGGGTGCTGTCTGTGCGGAGTTTGCACGTTCTCCCCGTGACCTGCGTGGGTTTTCTCCGGGAGCTCCGCTCTCCTCTCACACTAGGTTTGTAGGCTAATTGGTTTGGTAAAATCGTAAATTGGCCCAAGTGTGTGTAGGATAGTGTTAATGTGCGGGGATCGCTGGTCGGCATGGACTCAGTAGGCCGAAAAGCCTACTCCCGTGCAGTATCTCCAAACTAAACTCTGTGTGTAGGAAAGAACTGCAGATGCTGGTTTAAATCAAAGATAGACACAAAATGCTGAAGTAACTCAACGGGGCAGGCAGCCTCTCTGGAGAAAAGGAATGGGTGACGTTTCGGGTCTCGACCCGAAACATCATCCATTCCTTCTCTCCAGAGATGCTGCCTGTCCCGCTGAGTTACTCCATTTTGTGTCCATCTTAAATTAAACTCTGATCGCTGGCTCCTACCAAAGGGGAAGTCACTGCGAATATAGTTCTCAGCAATGCAGTGTACCAGTTCCATAGACAAAGCCCAAAGTCTGCAATGGGGCAGAGGTGAATTAGACAGTACTGTAGCTTATGGAAGGACCATTCAGAAGCCTGATAACACAGGGGAAGAAGCTGATCCTGAGTCTCCTGTATCTTCTGCTTGATGGGAGTGGGGAGAACATGGAATGACCAGGGTGGGACAAGTCCTTGATTATATTGAAGGTCGACACAAAATGCTGGAGTAACTCAGCGGGCCAGGCAGCATCCCTGGAGAGAAGGAACGGGTGACCTTTCGGGTCAAGACCCTTCCTCAGACTGGGCCTCTATCCGCTGGAGTTTAGAAGGTTGAGAGGGGACCTCATTGAAACGTACAGAATAATAAAAGGCATAGATAGAGTGGATGTGGAAAGGATGTTTCCAACGGTGGGAGAGTCTAGGACCAGAGACCGCAGCCTCAGAATTAAAGGGTGCTATTTTAGAAAGGAGGTGAGGAGGAACTTGTTTAGTCAGTGAGTAATTGGCATTGTCATAGAGGGCTGTGGAGGCCAAGTCAGTGGATATATATCAGGCAGAGATAGACAAATTCTTGATTAGAACGGGGTGTCAAGGGTTATGGGGAGAAGGCAGGAAAATGGGATTAGGAGGCAGAGGTCAGCCATGATTGAATGGCGGAGTGGACTCGATGGGCCAAATGGCCTGATGCTACTCCTATAAACTTGTGAACGTGAAGGGAAGATGAAGTCAATGATGGGGAGCCTGTTCTGTGCGATGGACTGGGGTACCTGTTCTGTTCCCAAGCCAAGCTGAGAGACAACCCAACATATGGTTTTGATGGTTCATCTGTAGAAGTTTGTAAGCGCCATTGGAAACATGCCGAATTTCCTCAGTCTCCTCAGGAAGTAGAGGCGTTGTTGTGCGTTCTTGGATGTTAGATCATTGAGGTTGGTCCACGACAGAATATTGATATCATTAACGCCAAGGAACTTGAAGCTCTCAACCAATTCCACTTTGGCACCATTGACATTGATTGGGGCATGGACTCCAGCACACTTCCTGAAGTCGAGAACTAGCTCCTTCGTCCTGCTGACATTGAGGGAGAGGTTGTTGCCCTGACTTCACGTCACTAGAGTCACAGAGTGACACAGCGTCGAAACAGGCCCTTTGGCCCAACTTGCACGTGCCGAGCAACATTCAGATTCAGATTCAACTTTAATTGTCATTGTGCAGTGTACAGTACAGAGACAACGAAATGCAGTTAGCATCTCCCTAGTAGAGCGACATAGAATATGAGCAATAAATAAATATAATTACGTGCATACAGTCATAGTAGTGCAATTATTTTTTTCCTAGGGGGAGGAGTGTCGGGGGGTGGGTGGGGAGATCAGTCACTGGGGGCAGGAGTGTCCGGGGGGGGGGGGGGGGGGGGGGGGGGGTTGGGGGAAATGTGGGGGGGGTGGTGATTGGCAGTCATCTCGAGGTACAGTGTTGAGTATTGTAATAGCCGCAGGGAAGAAGCTGTTCCTCGACCTGCTGGTTCGGCAACGGAGAGACCTGTAGCGCCTCCCGGATGGTAGGAGGGTAAACAGTCTGTGGTTGGGGTGAGAGCAATCCTTGACGATGCTGAGCGCCCTCCGCAGACAGCGCTTGCTTTGGACAGACTCAATGGAGGGGAGTGAGGAATCGATGATGCGTTGGGCAATTTTCACCACCCTCTGCAGTGCTTTCCGGTCGGAGACAGAGCAGTTGCCATACCATACTGTGATGCAGTTGGTAAGGATGCTCTCGATGGTGCAGCGGTAGAAGTTCACCAGGATCTGAGGAGATAGATGGACCTTCTTCAGTCTCCTCAGGAAGAAGAGACGCTGGTGAGCCTTCTAGATCAGAGTAGAGGTATTGTGGGTCCAAGAGAGGTCATCGAAGATGTTGACCCCCAGGAACCTGAAGCTAGAAACACGTTCCACCTCCGTCCCGTTAATGTGGATGGGGGTGTGCGTGCTGCCCCTAGACTTCCTGAAGTCTACAATGAGCTCCTTGGTCTTCTTGGAGTTAAGGGCCAGGTTGTTGTCAGCGCACCATGCTGCTAGGAGCTGGACCTCCTCCCTATAGGCCGACTCATCGTTGTCGCTGATGAGGCCAATCACCGTTGTATCATCTGCATACTTGATGATGGTGTTAGTACCATGTACAGGTGTGCAGTCATAGGTGAAGAGGGAGTAGAGGAGGGGGCTCAGCACACAGCCCTGTGGAACGCCGGTGTTCAGGGTGAGGGTTGAAGAGGTGTGCTTGTCTAACAGACTGGGGTCTGTTGGTTAGAAAGTCCAGTATCCAGCCATGATTGTGTAGGGAGTAGAATAGGGGGTTGAGAACGCATCGTTGCAGGGGACCGGGTGTTGAGAATGATTGTGGAGGAGCAGTTGACACCACTGATAGACACAAAATGCTGGAGTAGCTCAGTGGGACAGGCAGCATCTCTGGAGAGAAGGAATGGATGACGTTTCGGGTTGAGACCCTTCTTCAGACTGAATGGTACAGGGAAGATATAGAAACAAGAGATATAGACGATGATGCGGAGAGATAGAGAACAAGGAATGAAAGATATGCAAAAAAGTAACGATGATGAAGGAAACAGGCCGTTGTTGGCTGTTTGTTGGGTGAGAACGAGAAGCTGGTGCGACTTGGGTGGGGGAGGGGCGGAGAGAGGGGGAAAGCAGGGGTTACTTGAAGTTAGAGAAATCAATATTCATAACATTGGGTTTTAAAGGGCCTGTCCCACTTAGGCGACTTTTTAGAAGAGTGCAGGAGACTCAGCGCTGGCCACATGGTCGCCACTTGTCCACTGGTGGTCTCTGGTGAGTCTCCTTCATGAGTTCCCGCATTCTTGGAACTAGTCACGGCCTGATAATGGTCGCTGCTAAGTTATAGGTCCTGTTCATTTTAGGCTTCTCAAAATGCAACACCTTGCATTTCTCAGTATTAAATTCCATCACCCATTCCTCAGCCCACCTGCCCAACCGATCAATATCCTGCTGCAGTTTTTAAACAACCGTCTCCAATATCTACGATACAACACGCTTTTGTGCCATTTTGAAAAAGTGAAACAGAGAACATCGGTTTAATGTGTAGGAAGGAACTGCAGATGCTGGTTTACACCGAAGATAGACACAAAATGCTGGAGTAACTCAGTGGGACAGACAGCGTCTCCGGAGAGAAGGAATGGGTGACATTTCGGGTTGAGACTCTTCAGATTAGACAGGTAAGATTCAATAAGAATCTGAGGAACAGCTTTTTCACTCAGAGAGTGGTGGGTATATATCAGAGGCAGACATTTAAAAGACTTTCAGACATTATATGTGGATTGGAAAGATTTAGAGGAATGTGAGCTAAACCTGGGTAAATGGGACCAATTTAGTTGTGGCATCTTGGTCAACATGGACAAAGTGGGCTGAAGGGCCTGTTACTGTGCTAAATAACTCTGTGTTCCCTTACAATACGTTGCTATTTTCAGTATGCTAGACTCATTGGCATCCTCCCAAGTTTGTTCACACAAGGCATAACAAATGGACGAAAACAAGTCAATTAATAAACTCCTGGAAGTCAGCTTGTAGATTGGGAGCAAGGGGGTGCATGTGGTACCACACTGCCACTTAGTGTCTTTTGGACAAGATGCAGAACTTCATTGTACAAAGGTCATGCACTAACTCAAAGCCAAAGGAATGTCAAAGGCTACTGCAACCAATTCTTGGTAAGGAAGTTGAAGGTGATCAGTAGCAAGGTAATCACACTGTGGCTCGAAGGGGAAAATGTCTCCCACATAAGGAGAAAGTGGTGGTGTATACCCAACGGAGAAGTTGAGACTGCTTGTGCGCTTAAAGGCAAACACACAAGTACTTGAAGGAATAGGATACAAGGGGCAGTCAGTGTCGGTAGGAAACTGCTAAAGCTACAAACAAGAATGGTTTCTCTTGAATTTGGTCATTTTTCAGGGCTGTGTTTTGTAGACTGAGACCCAGGTCGATCCTGACCTCTGGTGCTGTCTATGTGGAGTATGCACGTTCTCCCTGTGACATCCCACGTCCCAAAGGCGTGCAGGTTTGTAGGTAAATTGGCTTCTATAAGTGTATAAGGATTGTGTATGCAGAGTGCCACAGAAGGCTGTGGAGGCCAAGTCAGTGGATCTTTTTAAAACAGAGATGGGTAGATTTTTGATTAGTACGGGCGGCAGAGGTTATGGGGGAGAAGGCAGGGGAATGGGGTTAGGAGGGAGAGATAGAACAGCCATGATTGAATGGCGGAGTAGACCTGATGGGCCGAATGGCCTAATTCTACTCCTATCACTTATGACCTTATAACTCATGGAATCGTACAATGGGAGAAAGGTTTAAAGCATCTGCAATTGGATCAGGCAGCATGGTGGCACAGCGGTAGAGTTGCTGCCTCACAGCCCCAGGGACCTGGGCTCGATCCTGACTGCGGGTGCTGTCTAAACGGAGTTTGTACGTTCTCCCTGTGACCGCGTTGATTTTTCACCGGGTGCCTGGTTTCTCTTACACTCCAAAGACGCACAGGTTTGTAGGTTAATTAGCTTTTGTAAATTGCAAATCCACCTCAGTGTCTTGGAGTGTGCTCTTAGATTCTTGCTTAGTTCTGGTGTCAAGGGTCATGGGAAGAAGGCAGGAGAATGGGGTCAGGAGGAAGAGATGACTCAGTCATGATTAAGTGGCAGAGTAGACTTGATGGGCCGAATGGCCTAATTCTGCTCCTATCACTTATGACCTTATGACCTTATGACCTGGAGAAAACCCACGTGGCCACAGGGAGAATGGACAAACACCATACGGTCAGCGCCTGCAGTCAAGATCAAACCCGGATCTCTGGCGCCCGTGAGACAGAACTATACTGCTGCGCCACCGTGCCACCCTCGACACTATTCTTTGTATCACCAAGTCTACTGCTGTCAGCAAACTTATTAACCATGCTGCCTAAATTCACCTCTAAATACAGAGAAATGTGAGATGTTGCATTTTTGGAGCAGGAACATGGGTAGAACGTAGGCTGTGAACATTAGGGCTCTGGGGAACATTGTATAGCAGAGGGATCTAGGAGTACAGGTACATAGTTTGTTGATAGTGGCATCACAGGTAGATAGGGTGGTCAAAAAGGAGACCATTGGTTGGGAGGTCATGTTGCAGTTGTATAAGACACTGGTGAGGCCCCATTTAGAGTATTGTGTTCAGTTTTATGTACCATGTTCTCGGAAAGATGGTGTCAAGCTGGAAAGGGTGCAGTGAAGATTTACGAGGATGTTGCCAGGACTCGAGGGTGTGAGCTATAGGGAGAGGTTGTATAGGCTGGGACTCTATTCCTTGGAGCGCAGGAGGATGAGGGGTGATCTTGGTCAAAATTGTGCAATAGGGTAGATGCACAGAGACGCCCACTCTTTCCCAGAGTAGGGGAATTGAGAGCCAGAGGGCAAGGGTTTTAGGTGAAGGGGAAAAGATTTAATAGGAATCTGAGGGGTAACATTTTCACATAGGGTGGTGGGCGTATGGAACAAGCTGCCAGAGGAGGTAGTTGAGACTGGGACTATCCCAACATTTAAGAAACAGTTAGACAGGTACATGGATAGGACAAGTTTGGAGGGATATGGACCAAATGCAGGCAGGTGGTACTAGTCTTGCTGGGACAAGTTGAATAAGTTAGGGCTTTATTCTTTGGAGCGCAGAAGGTTAAGGGGGGACTTGATAGAGGTTTTTAAAATGATGAGAGGGATAGACAGAGTTGATGTGGAAAAGCTTTTCCCACTGAGAGTAGGGAAGATTCAAACAAGGGGACATGACTTGAGAATTAAGGGACTGAAGTTTAGGGGTAACATGAGGGGGAACTTCTTTACTCAGAGAGTGGTGGCTGTGTGGAATGAGCTTCCAGTGAAGGTGGTGGAGGCAGGTTCGTTTTTATCATTTAAAAATAAATTGGATAGTTATATGGACGGGAAGGGAATGGAAGGTTATGGTCTGAGCGCAGGTATATGGGACTAAGGGAGAATATGTGTTCGGCTCGGACTAGAAGGTTCGAGATGGCCTGTTTCCGTGCTGTAATTGTTATATGGTTATATGGGACATGTTAGCTGGTGTGAGCAAGTTGGGCCGAATGGCCTGTTTCCACACTGTATAAATCTATGACTCTATGAATCTATGACAAATGCATTAATAAGCTGCTGGAAGTTAGTTTGTAGCTTGCGAGCGAGGGGTATATGTGGTACTACACTCCCACTTGTATCCTTTGGATAAGATGCAGTACGTCAATGTATTTCTTCTTCTTGTGTATGACGTGCTCAGCCTGAAGTTGGAGGACAACTTGTTCTATTTGATCTTATTTGATTGTGCACACCAGGTTGATTGCATTCGTTGAAACAGGGCGGACCACGTGAAGGTTGCAATCGCCCACCCCACGTCATTGTATAAAGGTTCTAAACTAACCAGAGTAAATCCTACAATGGGGCAAACATTGGAAGCACTCCATTATTGCATTGATTAATCATTTGGATGAGAATGTTGGTGACATGTTTCATAAATTTGTGGATTACACTAAAATTCTCAGGAGCGGTGGTGGAGGCAGAGAAGATAGTTCATTTTTTTAGAGGTTTTTATATGCAGGGAATGGAGCGATAGGGATACGTGCAGGAAGAGGAGATTATTAATAAGATTAAACAAGAACTTACCAGTTTGAAGTTTGATCTGTATTTTATGAGGAGTTACGATGAGGCATTACGTGGAGATCCCATCCAGAACGCATGCGCGACATACTTCAAAGCAGCGGTGTGGAATCACAGAAACAACACTATAATTGAAATAAACATAGTAAAGACAAGGAGAACTAAGATACCAGTTGATCTCTATAATTGAGGGTGGGAGTGGAGGGCACGTAATCCCTCATCGTAACTCCTCATAAAATACAGATCAAACTTCAAACTGGTAAGTTCTCGTTTCATCTTACTATTTTACTTCAGAGTCACGTGAGTGACTACGTGAAGATTTTAAAGCTCTGTGATTTCAAACCATGTAACAGTTCACTCACTGCCGAAGTCATCCAAGGAAGGAAGTATGTTGTCGTAATCAACCATGAATCTGTTTGTAAAACAATAATGGTATTTATTTGACAATAACAAAAATAAATAATGCTCCCCGGGCTTAAATTATGTTTGCAGAGTCTAAATTTCTTTCTGCAAATAAAACAGGTTCTGCTAACGGCTTGTCGTAGAACGTTTGGAATGTTCTGGATGTATGACAAAACCCAATGTTTCAAATAAATGTCTAGTAGCTAATACAGCTAAATTAGCTAATTCCATGGTTTTGCCTATTATCAAAATATCATCAAGTTATGCCATGACAATATGTTTTTGTTTTCTAAATATTGCCAAGGCTGGTTTTAATATCTTGGTAAATAGTTTTGGGGCTGATATTAACTCATTAGGCAATGCTTTGAACTGCCAAGTTGCCCCATGGACCACCCCGCCGTAGCCAGGATGTGGTCCAATGGCACATCCATCCTTTTAGTCGCCGATGTGGATGCTGCCCTGGTGGAGTGAAATGTGTAAATGTCAGTATCTACTCCAACTGCTCCCAGTATCTGGAGATGGTTTGGCTTGACACCCAACCATGAGGTTTTTTGTGGCTGACCCATAGAGCTTTTTCTCTCCCTTGGGAATCTCTTGTTGTGTTGATGTAAACCAGTAAATGAATCATGACACATAACCGGGGGTCAGGTGGGTACGCCCGGAAATCCATAACAAGGCCTGTAGTTTCTGGTCTGCTCTGCTTTACCAGCTCCTGAATAGTAAATGTGATACAGTCTGGTGTTATAACCATGTTGTCCAGTCGGAGTAAGTGGAGGGACTGGACCCTTTGTACTGAGACTAGCGCCATCAGCACGACCGTTTTCAGGGTTAGCTGTCCCAGGGTGAGAGATCTGGCTGGTGACCATCCCCTTAGGTATGTCAGGACAACATTGACATCCCAGATCTTGGTGTACCTAGGTCTTGGGGGGGTTGGAGTTGAAGATCCCTCTCATTAGTTTGATCACCAGCGGGTGAGACCCTATGGCCTGTTGTCCTGGTGCCTGTTTTAAGTCGGCTGACAGAGCACTCCTGGCGCTATTGATGGCACTGTAGCTCAGTACTTCATTGTGGTGAAGGACGGCCAGGAACTCCAGTACATTAGTTATGGCTGTTGATTAATATGTTGTCCCTGTTTTCGAGCAGTATGTTTCCCACTTCATTATGCTCGATAGGTATTGTTTCCTGGTGGATATACGGTGGGACCTTGTCATCGTGTTCATGGTCCTGTTAGTTAACCCCAGGCCCAGCAGTGGTCTTTTCAGAATCTGCAACCCAGTAGGTTAATTCTGTCATGGCATGGATGACTTATGCCTGACACCGGGTGAGTCAATAGGCCTGGACTACTGGGAATGGTCATTGGAGTTTCAATGACCCTGTCGAGGACCACTGGGAACCAAGGCTGTGTAGGCCAGTCGGGTACTATCAAAATGCCTGAAGCAGAGTCTATCTGTATTTTGTGTAGTACCCGACTGATGAGGCAGAAGGGGGGAAAGGCATAGAAGAAATAGTTCCCCCAGTCTAGCGCAAATGCATCTATCGCTGCTGCCTCAGGGTCTGGTTCCCAAGTGACAGACATTGGTACCTGGTGATTTAGTCGGGATGCAAAGAGATCGATATCTGGTGTGCCATATTGCTTTGTGATTTCAGCAAATACATTAGGATTTAACATCCATTCGGTGTTATCATTGAACTTGCGTGACCTGGTGTCTGCCACTGTATTTAGCTTACCCGGTAGGTAAGTTGCTGATAGCCAAATATGTCTATCAACACACCATTGCCAGATTGCGTTGACCAATTTGTCCCATGATATCGATTTTATCCCACCCATACGGTTAATATAGGCCACCACCGTGGTATTATCAATCTGTAAACGAACATGCAAATGGTGCATATTTGTAGAATATGCTTTTAAACCATAAAACGCATCCAACATTTCCAAATAGTTTATGCTGTAGTCTGTAGTAGCGATGATTCTAGGTTAGTTCATCTACCACCTGTGCTGGATATGGTATTAGTTGCTCCCCAGCCTTGAGCACTGGCATCTGTTTGTATAGTTAACGTTGGGTTATTGATGATGATAGGACTGGAACTATGCCAAATGTTCTCTATCCACCATTGTAACTCTGATATTGCTTCAATGGGTAATTTCATGGTTCGGTCAAAGTGACCTGCATGTCGTTTTAACGCTTGCACCTTTGCTCTTTGTAAGTTTTGATAATGCAAAGGTCCAAATTGTGTAGCTGGAAATACTGCTACTATTTTGCCAATTACTCTTGCCACTTGTCTGATGGTGGTCGATTGCTAACCGTTAAATTGTTACACGTCTGTGCCAATTCTGTTGATTTCTCTTTTAGCAACGTTACAGACATGTGGACTGTGTTAAATGTGAATCCCAGATAGTCCATAGTTTAGGATAGCGTCAACTTAGATGTATCTGGATGTAAGACAAAACCCAAGGTTTCAAATAAATGTCTAGTAGCTAATACAGCTGAATTAGCTAATTCCATGGTTTTGCCTATTATCAAAATATCATCAAGATATGCCATGACAATATGTTTTTGCTTTCTTAATATTGCCAAGGCTGGTTTTAATATCTTGGTAAATAGTCTTGGGGCTGATGTTAATTCAAAAGGCAACACTTTGAACTGTCAAGTTGCCCCATCCAGGTAAATTTTAGGTATCTACGATGATCCTTATGAATAGGTACTGAATAGTAGGCATCTTTTAAATCAATGCTTGCCATAAAGTATCCTTTGGAAATCAGTTGTTTGGCAGTCACAAATGTTTCCATTTTAAAGTGTATATACTTAACGAAAGTATTCAATGTAGTCCTCCATGCTTCCATGAACAGCTGTAGTCTCCCCCCTGTTAGCATAATTCCCCCACCTTTTATGTACTGGTAGGAACCAGACCCACCTACCTCCATTGTTATTGGTGTATTCATTTCTTCTGTTTCTGGTTCCTTGTCTGTCGGGGTGGTGCTGCGTGGGGGTGAGGCATTTTCCATGGGGCCCGCTCTGGGCCCTGGCCTAAAAAAGGCTTCCGGGGATGGTGTGCCAGCCCCGAGCTTTCACCAGTCCCATGAAGTTGATGTTGGCTGGTGGATGCGATGGGGTACTGCCGTCTGGGTTGAGTGAATCTGCTCGTTCCGGGTCCTGCCCTCATGAGGCCAAATGCTTTGGATTCCTCATCCAGGTCTTTGACTTGTTTGGGCAAGTCCTTGCCAAATAGCAGGATCTGGGGTTCTGAGGCCGGCGTTCTGCACAGTCCTGCAAATTTAGGATTGAGGGCAAGTCTTATTGCTTCCTTACGGAGGTTGTTAATCTCGTACTGTGTGTTACACAGTAGAGCCAGGGTATCTTGCTGGTTAGTTGTCATGTCCACCCCGTCTACAGAACGAGCATCGGAGGTGATAGCTGACGTCAGGAGCTTCAGTATTCGCTGCAGTTTCAATTCTTGGGTTCTGATACCCTGCCCAATGTACCCCCAGATTTGACTGTTGACGGCAGGTACATTGAGTGAAATGCAGTTATCAGGAGGCGTGTAGAGGTCCAACGCCTCATTGACTACCTGTTCTTGC